>NC_081407.1:301483378-301784003 GCF_030272615.1 Cryptomeria japonica | reverse complement strand
ACTACCCGGTCCTGACTTTTTCTCCCCAAATTTTGGGAGTCTGTTTTGGCTGTATTTTGCTGTCCATTTCTAGAGATTTGTGAAATTTTATTGATTTTAGGTCACCCTAAAGTAAAAAGCAAATATTAATTTCAACATTTCAATTTATAATTTAAAATTAAGTGGTTAATTACATATACCCTAATTTTTAAAATTAAATTGATTTATTCGTTATTTCAACATCCCAAAATTTTAAAAATTTTAAAATTAAGAGGTTAGTTTTGCACAACCCTAATATTCAATTTAATCTTTCCTCCTTTCAATTTTCAATTTTAAAATTAAGAGGTTAGCTTTGGACAACCCTAATTTTAAATCTTCCCTCCTTTGTAATTTTTAAAATTAAGAGGTCATTTTCAGGTCTAATTTTAAATTCAAATTTCTATCTTCTAAGCGATAATTTTAAATTTAAATTAAGAGGTTATATTATCAAAGCCCTAATTTTAAATTTCAAATTCCTAGGAGATTACATTATTCCTCTTTCAATTAATTTGTTCATCTAATTGGATAATCATTTTCCTAGAATTTTGAATTATTAAGTTATTTTGCAACTTAGAATTTAAAAATTCAAATTTCTGAATCTCCTACCTTAGTGAATGAGTTTTACTACTATTAGTCCTACCTATAGTATCCCCCTAAGGAGAAGTTGTAGAATTAAGGCTGTCCAAGGTTTAATTATTGAGGAAATGAAGCCCAATTTGGCTAGTTTTTTCAATGAGGATATTGGTGTTTCTTCCAATCCTATAGATATCCTCGTTTATCATCTTAATAATTCTCATGATGTGGAGGAGTCATTAACTAGGGTATCCATTGGCTGATTGGCGAAGATGGACAATCAATTTGACAATCTTCAACAATGGATGAGTCAAGAATACCCGAAAAGTGAGACTTCCATTGATTGAAGGATTAAAATGAATGATTCAAAGTGATAAACATGGTGTTGATATCTTGCATGGTATTGCTAATATTGTTAATTATAAAATCATGCCTATGAAGAGTTGTGACGAAAACTTAAGTTATACACAACCTCTTAGTCACGCTAATCATTGCATTCCTTTGACAATTCCTATGAATAGTGTTCCCACCTTTACATAAAAAATCATGGCTACCTCTACACAAAATGTCATACCTACAAGTGTTAGTCAAGGGGGAAATCCCTCTTCTTTCATTCCTCCTACCATGAGTGTTCCCCTTGTCACCCAATCACACTCACCACCTATAAATGTTAGTCAAGGGGGCAATTCCTTCAATCACAATTCCTTCATTCCTCCTATGAGTCTTCCATGTGTTACCCAACCTTCTCCATTACGTACTTATCATAGTGTCCCACCTCCTTATTCTTAATCTCTTCCTTAATTCAACAATGTTACTCCTCCCTCTCAACCCAACATGTCTAATTTTTATCCTTCTACGGAAGCTACAATTAATAGTCTAGCACAAACAATGTCTCCCTTACAACAAGAAATAGCTTCTATGAATCAATCTAAGTATAATGTTCCCACATTTGATGTAGCGAGACTGTTATTTAATGACATTGTTGGAGTTGTCCCTCCTAAAGATGTAGAAGTCCCTCAATTGGAACTTTATAATGGAAAAGATGATCCCTTAACTCATGTTAAAACTTTCCAAACTTTGTGTAGTGACTTTGTTCATGATCAAAGATTGTTAGCAAAATTGTTTACTGGAAAATTAAGGGATAGACGTTTGCAATGGTATTTTTCTTTGCCTCCTTATTTTATTACTTCTTTCAGCAATTGGCTAATGCTTTTATTCAACAATTTCACAATAACATTGGTCCTAAAGTTACTTTGATTGATTTGATGCATTGTAAACAAGGTGTTAAAGAAAAAGTTACTAATTTTATTGGTAGATATAAGAATTTGTATTCTCAAATTTCTTTTCCTATGTGCGATGAAGATATTCAAAAGTTTTTTATTCCTAAATTACAAAAAGATATGAGGAATAAACTTCTTTTAATTGAGTTTACTTCCTTTCTATAGTTGTGCATAGTACTTCATAATTATCAACTGACTATGAGTCAATTGGAGCAATCTTCTTCAAGGGCTTCGAGTGATAAGGCTGATAGTGCTCAACAACCATTTGTGAAGTTCAAAGGAAACAAAGGATTCATCAATTTCAATGGCAATAACAACAAAAATCAACTAGTAGCCACTACAGATGTGCGTCCTTTGTCTACATACTTTAAAAGATAAAAAGAATTTACTTATTTGAATGAATCTTTACATATCATTATGTCTCAGTTAATACAAAGGAATGTGTTAAAACTTCCCCAAATCAAACCAAATGATCCATCTAAGACAACTTCACCTTACTTTGATGCTAAATCCTTTTGTCAATACCATCGTCAACATGGTCATGATACTGAAAAGCATTTTTCATTGAGAAGAAAGATTCAAGAATTGATTGATAATAATATCATATCTATTGTAGGTGTGAATGATAAAGAAAATAAATCCATACCTCCTCCTAATCAAAATCTTTAGATTTTCACTAATCCTTTACCATCCCATTCCACTAATGTGATTGAGACTGATAATCTTGCTTTCTCTCCCAATGATGTTGGATTTGAATTTAACAATGTGGTAAACCTTGTAGCTCAACAAGAACCTCCTATGGATTTGTGCATCACATTTGATCCTAGTGAGACCATTAAAGCACTCTATGGTGCATTATACATGTGTGAAAATCAAGGGTATACCTTCTAAAGGAGTGCTTATTGATCCAACTTGCATGGTTAACATGATAACTAAAGAATTTCTTTATAATTTTCAATTGCATCAAGTGATATATGATGATAATGATGTGGTAGTTAACATTTTTGATGGCTGCTCTTGTCCTACTATTAGTTCTATCACACTTCCTATTGATGTCAACACTAAATGATTAGATGTTCAATTTGCCATCATTCCTACATCTAATTCTATTTCATGTGAAGTTGGGGCATCCTTGTCTCTCTTCCATGAAAGTGATCGCTTCTACTATTCACGAGTGTTTGAAATCTCCTCATAATGATAAAATCATAATTGTCAACCATAGCATGTATCAACCTACAGTGAGGCATGTATATGTTTGTCTTGATTATTTTTGGTTCAAACAATTCCAACCTCTTCAACCTAGAAGTGATGCTTTATTTAGATCATATCAAAATTGGAAAAATGAGATGATTCATGAGTGAGATTGAAATACTGGTAACCGATAATCCAGGAAGAACAGAGATATTTTGGTGTAACGCGTGATTTTGAATCTTTGGTAAGATTTCAGTGACTGGTTTCGAGTTCAAGGAGATTGGTTTGACATATGTGAAGCTTGTTATCATATTGTTTAGGTCCACATATGGATTTGTGGTTGAATTAAGCCGACTTGTTGGTTACACGTTTCACGTTGTGTGTTATGCAGTTTTTGGAAGCCGACATGGGAATTGATTTGATATTGACTTGTATGATCATTTTGATATTGTAGATGTGTGGTAGATGTGCAAATTTTGGTGTGTGATGAGCGAATGAGCATCAATATACAGATTTGGTGCTTAGGTATATGACTGTGCAATAAAATAGAATAGACAAGCAAAACAGAGGAAGACAATAAAAATTTGAGGGACCCTATGCCTGCGCAGGGTATTGTCAGCCCTGCCGACAGACCCACCTTGGCCACCGCCGACAACCCCCTCTTCGCTGTCACGGCCACCTGCAGGTGCCGCCACCTCCTTAACCCTTCGTTGCTGCCCAGGTGTTTAAGCCCCCGCCATTTTGGTTCCAACCCCTGATGACCCTTTTCCGACTGCCTTCAAACATATTCGGTAGTCTACAAAATTTTCTGACACCGAAATTTTTTTTCTGGTGATTTTTCAGGTAGGGGGATTTTTTTTGGCATCGGATTTTTTTTCGGCGCTTTTTCCGATAGGGGGTAATTTCTTTTGTCAACAGGGGAATGATGTTAGCATGATGTCATGTTGACGTTAGCAGTACAGACAACTTGCATGGCCCTCTTTGACCCTCTTTGTGCCCTAAAAGAGGGTTTTTTTTTTTCATTTGGCCATAACGGGCATACGATATCATTTTTTAGCAAACGAGATATCATCGAAAAGATGATTTTGTCTACTTTCCAAATTTGTGGGTTTCATCACTTGTTTTTTCTACTAATACATTCTACAGCCATTTGAAGTCAGAGGCACTATTTTATGTCCAGAGCTTATAACTTTTTCCTAGTTTCTCCATTTTTTGCGATTCTAGTGGCATTGGGGTAGTGTTTTAGAGCTCTTCATATCCATCAGTGCACTTTTTCCAGATTTTACTGTAGGTATATTTTATTCAGTTTTTTGTGTTTTCATACTTTGGTGAATTACTTGGACATATGAGCTCATGGAAACTTCTCATTTGCATGGGATGACTTGTTTTTTGGTTATTCTTCATGTATTTCTAGTCTTGTGTCTTTTTTTGACATTCTGAGCTTTCATTGCAATCACTTATGATTTTATAAATGCACTGAGATAAAGTGACTTTATATTGCACATGTATTATGGGATCTTGCACATTAGTTTTGTGCCTTATTGTACTCGCACTATGATATAAAGTGCCAAGGGGGTTTGATGTTTGCCTTTGTTTTCCTTCATACGTTTCTCATGAGTGTGTGCCTTGGTTTGCATACCCTTTGTATTTGCTTGTACTTTCATGTCTGCATGGTCAAATGTTCCTGGTTACTCTTAATGTACTACATTATGGCTTTGAGATTCAGTGTACCTATCATAACATTATCAGAAGGTTTGTACTGTTGGTGCTAATGCTTCCTTGGTTTCATATTGGAGTGAGCTATGTATTCAGTATTTGTTCCTATGTACTAGGCGGATGCAACGGCTGGTTACCCATGCATTTCGGTGAAATGGAATATTTACCATATGGACACTCTTGCATTCCTTTTTTTGGAGGTGACCTTCCTTTTTCTGACTTGATCAGTTCTTCAGACTATTGGTACTTGTGCCATTTGTATCTTCAGATTCCATATGTTTTGCCTGTGTTTGTCATATGATTCAGATTCAAGTAGTGTCATTGAGGGCACTCATGCAGATTCATGTCTTCTTGATCTTGATCATCTTTTGTTTTAGAGGAGGTTTTTATTTAATCATCTTAGCAGTCTTTCTACGACAAAGTTTGTAGCTTATTCATGCTTCATCGATTCTTCATGCTCATCTTTTGTTCCTATCTTTTGGAACATTGTTGTTTGGAGGATTCTCAGTCCTTCACTTGAGCTTTCATCTCTTCTTGGAGAGGAGTTTTATTCCCACTTGGTTTTCTCTTTTTCTCCACTTTACAGAGATTTCATTATACTTGGGTACCTCATCAGGCCTTGTTTTCGGGACCCATTTTAGCTTTCTAGCATCTGGTCCTTAGTTTTTTTAGCTTCTCCCTAACTTCATCTTAAGGGGGGTATTATAGTAAAAGGTATTAGTTTACTTGATTAATTAAATCATATTGATTTAATATTTAAGTCACCTTTTCTCTATTTCACTTAAGCTAAATTTAGGAAGCTAAAATCAGGAATATTAATAATTAATAATTAATTTCTTTTAAGGTTTATGTTTTTAGGTTTTGATCTCCTTTTATAAGAATTCATCCTTTTGTAATCCTAAACAATTTGATTATTATTATTGCATTGCTTTGCTCTAGGTTTTCAAAGCAATCTTTGTGTTTTATGAATCTTCTATTGTTGTGATAGGTTATTTGCATATAGGTGTTCATTGGCTTCTGTAAGGTTGTATTTCACAACTTTAACACAATGTGATTAATCCTCTTCAAGGAAGATTTAAAGTCTCTCAGACAGATACTATGACCAAGGAGGATAAAAATTGAGACTCAATTTGGTGATTTACTTACTTGCATATTTATACAAGGCATAAACACATGCTTCCTATTTCTATAAGACATTACCAGGAATGGTGCTGAGTAGTTAGAATTATGATCATTGAAGGAACAAGAGAATAGTTACAACTCTGTAATGCATAATAAGGCACTGGTCATTTCTAATCCATCATCAATCAAACCATAATATAATTTTAATTTTAGTTCTATGCAAGTAGGAGATAGGAGTAGGGTTAGAAGTTATCTATAATTCTAGAAGTTCATGTCATTCTGAGATAGAGATAGAAGATAGATTAAAGGAAGATTAAATCTTCTTAATCAGAAGGTGAACCCACCTAGGTCTTGCAAAGCCTAAAGTGCAGGGAATAGTAACCATATTGGTTCATTCCATTAGTTGGTCAGAATTGAATGTTGAACCCGAGTATAAGGTTTGGCATACCTTTAGGGTTTGACAATTTGCAATTTTGAGCTCCGACACTCCCATCAGGGAAAATGGGAGGGTCATCTAACTTCTCTAAGAGTGTGCTGGATCTTCAAGAGTTTATGACCAGATGCAACCTTATTGACTTGGATCTTGAAGATAGGATATTTACCCGGTCTAACCAACGAATGAGCAACAATCTCATCCAAGTATGGCTGGATAGATGTGCCATTTTCTCTTCATGGAATATCTCTCAAAATTTCCACCTCCTCCTTTATTCGAAGTGGCTCTAATTATTTTCCTATTTTAGTATCTTGGTAGATGCCTCGTCCCAAAAGATGATTCCCCTTCACATTTGAAATCACGTGGACCCTTGCTCTAGATTTCATATCCCTTGTGGCCCAATGGTGGAATATTAACATCCTTGACATGATTATGTTTTGGGTAGCCTGGAAGTTGAGATAGCTAAAGCAACAAGTTTGATCATGGAGAAAATATTCCTTTAGGGACATCTTTACTTAGAAAAATCCCTCAAAGCTCAGATGAATGTGTCAAAAAAAGTATGGATCTAGATTTAGTAGACAAACCGATCTCAATGGTTTTACAC
Source organism: Cryptomeria japonica (assembly GCF_030272615.1). Classification (NCBI taxonomy): domain Eukaryota; kingdom Viridiplantae; phylum Streptophyta; class Pinopsida; order Cupressales; family Cupressaceae; genus Cryptomeria; species Cryptomeria japonica. The sequence goes on along the minus strand of NC_081407.1, from coordinate 301,777,066 downwards.
TTTCAAAAGAACCTTAGGGAAGGCCCTGAGTTGGATATTTATTTCAATACGGAAAAGGGAGGGTTTGTGATCAAGGATAACTTTCCCTCAGAAGGGAAGTCTCATGAGGTAGAGGATGGGGAGATTGTGGGTGATCAGAGCATGGATGAGGGAGTGAATTCCTCTCCCTTTCTATTCCATAAGAATATTTTGATAGATGGTGAGGGTAGGGGTACTGATACAAAGGAGGAGAAGAGAAGGTTGTGGCCAAGAAGGGGTAGGAATGGGAGGATTTAAAAATTTATCTACAGATAATAAGGATGAAATCAATATTGATAGTGATTGTCGGGTTCCTGGTGAGGTGGGGGATTTGAATCCTATCCCTGAGCAAGATGTTGGTGCGAAAGACTGGGGTAGTCTGGAAGAAAAAGGTTCCCCCCAATTGTTGGAGGCTCCTGACAGATTGGAAAATGTTGAAAAAGTGGAGGATTTGGTTCGTAAAGAAAAGGAGGTGAATTGCATTATCAACTATTTATGTGACTCAGTTACTGAGGACATCCTAGAGAATTTATTGGATGAAATAGTAGATAGAGAAGAGTAAGAATTACAAAGAAGGATTTTGATAAAAGGGATTATGAATTTTATCAATCCCCCAAAGGTCACGGATACAGAGGCCCTTATAATGGGGTTAAATGAAAAAGAAAATGGTTAAACTTTTGAAATATTAGGAATTGAACAATTGGTTGGGGAGAAGGTTACACCAGATTCTGCAAAACATTGTAAGAAGAGAGGTAAGAAATCTCTATTGGAGCTGAGATCTAATGATGGAATAGCTGAAGGTCAGGTTAAACTTATAGATATGTTTCATGCAGGGAAGGGGAAGGTCCTTCCCACAGTACCATGAAAGTATTATCATGGAATGTTAGGGGTTTAAATGCTCCTAACAAGTAGTGGATTGTTAAACACTATCTGTCTCCCTATAGTATTTATTTAGTTATGTTATAGGAAACCAAGCTAGAGAAAGATGACTTAGCCTTTTTTGGTAAACGATTAGGCTTCAGACATACTACAGGAGTACTAGCCATTGGAGCCTTTGGAGGTTTGGCCATGATTTGGGATCCTCACAATATTGGTTTCTTATTATTAGAAACTCATGGCAATTGGATCAGTGGCAGAGTCACCAGTTTTAAACATAAAATAGATTTTCTCATTATTAATGTTTATGGACCGACACAAAATAAGGACAAAAGAAGGGTTTGGAAGGAAATTGAGAAATTCATAAGTAGTAACTAGGAACATGTTGGCATTATGGATGAATAGATTATGTGTTGCATTGATGTTTTGTCATGATGTCAACAATAGCTGTTATGGTTGGTTATCGACAGACAAGTTTTGGTTACTAGTTGAAGATCTAGTGTTACTGACAAAAGAGACTATCTGTTGGACACTTCCGACATGTTTGGATTAATGGAGTGTGTTTGATTTTATGTCTTACATTCTCTTGGGACATGTTTTGGTCAGTTGGTATTAAATTGGTAATCAGATGCTATCATAAACTCTTGTAAACCCTTACCGACATCAGTTTAAGGCTTTACCCACAGAGCTTTCACTGAGGAATATTGACATGATGCATAAGTGGTGTTGGTGAAACTTCTAGATGGCTTTCAGGATGCTGAAGATGTTCTTTGATCGTGCTTCAACTTCTTGAAGACATTGCTTTGGCGAGGTGGAACCAGAATAGGTCCTGTACCTATCTAGGTTATGGACTGGTATCATGTTAATGTTTACTCTACACATTACTGAGATTTTTTATGAATTGGTTATTGTTGTTTTGGTCTTAAGTCGACATGGGATATCATTGTAATATGGATTTATGTAGTGATCTTATTATAATATCTTTTAGGTGGCCGACCTAATTGGTTTAGGCCTTAGGGTTGATATAAAATGATGTAAGATCTCATTGTAGATTAAGGGTATAGGATGGAAATGTGAAAAAGATATTCGTGGTCTTGAAATACAATATCATATGTGAAGGAGATTTGATCAATCATAGGTGATTGAATTGGGATTAAGGATGAGGTCAAAGGCCTCTGGTATTAAGCCTAACCAAGACTGTAATCAAGCATGGTAGATGCTAGCTCTAGCAGTTCATTATTCTGGATTGTTGTCCATTTATCTTGAGATGGTTGTTGCCTCTGTGTAGTCAGTGAGACTCTTTTGTAATGAGCAGTATGCTCTAGGCAGTGTGCCTTCCTACATTTGTAGGCCCCTCATTGTATCAGATACTTTCTGCAGAAGTATCATCTGACTATAGGTAGGCTTCCCACCGTGGTTTTTCCCTTTCTGGATTTTCCACATACAAAAATGGTGTTATGTGGTATGGTTGCATTGTGTTGATTATTTGTTTTATTGTTAAGTTTAATTGCTTACCAGTGTCTATTTCTGCTTTACCGGTACTTAATCTGGTTAAAGGTTATTAAGCGGATTAAATGTTATAATCTGTTAACAACTGATTCACCCCCCCCTTCAGTTGTTCTTTGATTATCCTAACAATTGGTATCAGAGCTTTGGTCCTCTTTTGCAGAAGCTTAACCGCTTGAGGTAGATCCTATGGCAGCTAACTCCTCTAATCCACCAACAACTATTTTCAGAAGAGAAATCCCTAAGCTTGATGGAAAAAATTATGGGATATGGAAAATTCGAATGGAGAATAATCTTAGATGTCTTGGCAAGGATATTTGGGAGATCACTGAGAAAGGATACACACCTTATGATCCAAAATCTAGCAATCTTGCTCCAGCAGACTTGGATAAAAATATTAAGAATGATTGCAGAGCTAGAGAAGCCCTCTTGTGTACACTTATTGATCAACAGATCATGGGATTGATTGATAAGTCATCAACAAAGGTTATGTGGGACAAATTGCAAACTCTGAATGAAGGTGATCCTACTGTCAAAATTGCTAAACTTGATGGTTACTGGGTAAGATATGAAAACTTGAAAATGGAAGATAATGAAAGAATTGTTGTGTTTATGGAAAGAGTAAATGAGATTGTTATGGGAATTCAATGTTGTGGAGGATTTTTGAGTGAAGATGAAATAGTTTCTAAAGTCCTGAGAGCCCTTCCACCATCTTACAAGATGAAGGTAACTGCAATTAATGAGTTGAGAACATTGACAAACACTTTAGTTAACAGAAACATTTTGATTGGAAAATTATCTGCTTTTGAGCTTGAAGAATTTGGATCTTCTAGAGCTATAAAGTCTGAACCTGCTTTTCATGCATTATCATCATCATCTACTGGAAAAAGTGATTAGAAAGTCCTATATGGAAAAAAATTGGAAGACATGAGGAAAGAGGATGAAGAATTTGAGCAAATTGAAGCCTTATTTGCTAGAAGAGTGCCTAAAGGTCTGATAGGAAGTATGTATGAAGAAAAAACACCTTTTAAATGTTTTGCATGTAATAAGACTGGTCATTTTGCATCTAGATGTCCTGGAAGGAATGCAAGGTTTGAGGAAAGAGTTAAGAAATCATTTAAGCCTAACCAGAACAGATATAGATTCAAGGAAAGTAAACAATGCTACATAGTAGATGAGGAAGGAGTAACCGATGACTCTGGGGATGAACCGACATAAGACTTTGCTAGTGAATCCGACAATGGAAAGGAATGGGTGTTCTATGCTTTAAAGGAAGATGAACCAGAACTGGCTATCAAGAATTAAGAAAAGGCCTTGACGACAAAAATTGAAGATAAGGATGAATGGGTAATTGATAATGGATTCTCACATCATATGACTGGAGATAAAGGGAAATTTCTGTCCCTGCTAGAATTTTTTGGTGGTCAAGTCAGATTTGGAGATGATAAAGCATGTATGATCAAAGGTAGAGGTATTATTTCTTTGGATGACAAGCATAACACTGATAATGTCTATTATGTAAAAGGTTTGAAGAATAATCTTTTGAGTGTCGGTCAATTGGTGGACAATAGTTTCCAACTTCAGTTTAAAGATAGAAAATATAAAATCATTAACAAGACTGGTTTGGAGATTGCAACCGCTACTCAGACTGGAGGTAATATCTTTCATTTGAACACATGTAATAAGACATGTTTTATTGCTTATATTGATGAGAGTTGGTTATGGCATAAGAGGTTGTGTCATGTTAATTTTGATTGTATTTTTAAGATGAGTTCAACTAAGGCAGTTAGAGATATGATTATGAATCCTCATAATCCAGTATGTAAGAAATGCAAATTGGGAAAGCAAGTTAGAACTTCTTTTAAGAGCATACATTATAAACCTAATGATGTACTTGATTTGATTCACATTGAATTATGTGGTCCAACAAGGACTAGAAGCTTTCAAGGTGATAGGTGTTTCATGCTGATTATTGATGACTATTCTGGGATGATGTGGGTGACTTTTCTAAGGGAGAAGTCTAAAGCTTTTGCTAAATTCAAGATCTTTAAAGAAAAAGTAGAAATTGGATTGAAAATAAAATGTCTAAGATCAGATCAAGGGGGTGAGTTCACTTCTCATGAATTTAACAGCTATTGTGAGACAAATGGAATCAGGAGACAATTTTCTACACCTCGGACTACTCAGCAGAATGGAGTAGTGGAAAGAAAGAACATAACCATTTTGGATGCAAAAAGATCTATGATGATGGAATCCAAATTGCCTCATATCTATTGGAGAGAAGCAGTGAGTACAACAGTCTACACATTCACTAGAGTTCACATCAAAGGTGAAACCAGTAAGACCCCTTCTGAATTATGGTTTGGACATACACCTACTATTAATTATTTCAAAAATTTTGGAAGTAAATTCTATATCAAAAGAGGCGATTCAATTGGAAATTTGATCCTAGATGTGATGAAGGGATATTTCTTGGTTATTCAATTCAAAGCAAATCATATAGATGTTATAACAAAAGATTATATAAGATTATGGAGAGTGCTAATGTGAAAGTGGATGAACAGTATAGAAATCATTCTATATCGTATGACAGGGAACCGACAGTGGAAATGATTATAATTGAACCGATAATGCCTCAACCAGTATAGGAACCTGAGACAGTTACACCATCACAATCAGAAAATTCAACCGTGACCGATGATCAGAGCAGTGAACTTGAAGTTCAGAAGACACCAAGGTATGTAAGATTAAATAATTCTGAAGATCAAATCATCGAAGATAGGAACAAGGGAGTTATGACTAAAAGAAGACTGGCAAATGAAGAGGTATGCCTTATTTCTCAAGTTTAACCGACATCTGTTATTGAAACTTATAAAGATAAACATTAGTTAAAGGCTATGGAAGATGAATTAAATTAGATAGAGAGGAATGAAACTTGGACTTTAGTTCCCCGACCTAAAAATAAGAATGTTATTGGAACTAAATGGGCTTTTAGGAATAAACTGAATGAGGATGGTCAATTTGTAAGAAACAAGGCTAGATTGGTTTGTAAAGGATATTCTCAAATGGAAGGAATTGATTATGGCGAGACATTTGCACCTGTAGCTAGAATTGAAGCTATTAGACTATTTCTTGCCTATGCAGCTTATAAGAACTATAAGGTTTATCAAATGGATGCTAAATGTGCATTTTTGAATGGTGAACTTGAGGAAGAAGTATACATTGAGAAACTTGATGGATTTTCACTGACAGATGATAAAGATATGGTTTGTAAATTGAAGAAAGATTTGTATGGTTTGAAACAAGCTCCTAGAGCTTGGTATGCAAGGTTGGATAAATATCTTTTAAAGCTTGGTTTTACTAAAGGTAGTCTGATAGTAATTTGTATTACAAAATTTATAATGATGATATTCTGATTATTGAAGTATTTGTTGATGATATCATTTTTGGAGGAGAAAATAAATTGTGCATGGAATTTGCTAACAATATGAAGAATGAATTTGAAATGTCCATGACTGGTGAGATGAAATTTTTCTTAGGTTTGTAGATTACTCAAACTCATAAAGGTTTTATCTGTCAAACTAAGTATCTAAGGGAGTTGTTGAAGAAGTTTGGTATGGATAATTCCAAACCAGTAAGTACTCCTATGGTGACAAGTGAGAAATTATCTATCAAGGATAATTCTACACCGGTAAATCCGACAAGGTATAAGTCTATGATTGGTGGTTTATTATATCTAACTCAGACTAGACTAGATATTATGAATGCAGTAAATATTGTTTCAAGATACCAAAGTAATCCTAAAGAAAATCATGAATGTGCAGTAAAGAGGATATTCCAGTATTTGGAAGGAACAACATGATATGGCTTATGGTATTCTAAAAATGATGATTTCACTTTATGTGCATATACTGATTCAGACTGGGCAAGAGATAATGATGATAGGAAGAGCACTTCTGGTTGAGCTTTCTTTCTTGGAAAGAAACTTGTTTCATGGATCAACAAAAAACAGTTATGCATTTCTTTACCTACTGCAGAAGCTGAGTATGTTGCAACAACAACTAATTGCACTCAAGTCTTGTGGACGAAGAAAATGTTGAAGGATATTAGGGTAAATTATAGAGATTGTTGGCATTATAGATGAATTGATTATGTGTTTCATTGATGTTTTGTCATTGATGTCAACACTAGCTATTATGGTTGGTTACCGACCGATAGGTTTTGGTTACCGGTAGAAGATCTAGTGTTACCGACAGAAGAGACTATCCGTTGGACACTTCCAACATGTTTGGATCAATGGAGTATGTTTGATTTTATGTTTTACATGATCTTGGGACATGTTTTGGTTATTTGGTATTGACTTGGTAATCGGATTTTCTTAACATACTCAAATTAATATGCTTGGCTGTTATGTCTCTCCCACCTTTTCTAATCAGAATATACTGACATTAACACACTCACACTATTAGACTCCACCCCTTGCCACCATTGTACAATGCCTCTCGATAATAGAAGATGATATCGTAATAATACAATATTAGTTAAAATATAATAATATAATAAGGATAATATAGTAGTAATAATAATAAATTATAATATATAGTTGTTATATGTGTATTATAATATTAATAAATTACATTTATTATATGAATTTATTATTATTATTATATATTTTTAATATTAACATGATAATAATTATATTAATGTACATGATATAATATTATAATTATATTATTATTGTATATAATGCATAATAATATTATATAATTAATCATTTCTCTCTATCTATCTCACTTCATTTCTATTTATATTAATCTTTAAGAGTGTTATGTAGTATAGTTTTCACCATATATTATTAAGCTATAATATTTAATTTTAATTATATTTATTTATTTATAAATTTTTTCACCATTTAAATTTAAATGTTAAGGTAATTTAACATTATAATGTCTCATCTATTTTAATAATATGTAATAATTCTAAAAGATGTTTCACAAGAAGAATCATACCCTAACAATATGTCAAAATATGTATAGATTTTAATTATTATATTATACAATTATTTTTTTATTTTATTTTTTTGACAAAAAGCTAAGAATATATTAAAAGGAAGAATTAAGAGTAACAACACAAAGCTAATAGATTTCCAAATAATAGTAAACACAACCACTTAAATACATGTAAGAATAAAAAAGACTTCCTAACAAATGTGGATAACCAAAAGATCCACATGATATCCATACAATTTAAACATTTGTATATATCAATAAAATGAATCTTGCTGATTTTCTTAACATACTCAAATTAATATGCATACCGACATTAACACACTCACACTATTAGACTCTACCCCTTGCCACCATTGTACAATACCTCTCATAATAGAAGATGATATCGTAATAATACAATATTAGTTAAAATATAATAATATCATAAGGATAATATAGTAGTAATAATAATAAATTATAATATATAGTTGTTAAATGTGTATGATAATATTAATAAATTACATTATATTATATGAATTTATTATTATTATATATTTTTAATATTAATATGATAATAATTATATTAATGTACATGATATAATATTATAATTATATTATAATATGTATATTATTATTATATATAATGCATAATAATATTATAATTAATCATTTCTCTCTATCTATCTCACTTCTTTGCTATTTATATTAATCCTTAAGAGTGTTATGTAGTATACTTTTCACCATATATTATTAAGCTATTCTATTTAATTTTCATTATATTTATTTGTTTATAAATTTGTTCACCATTTAAATTTAAATATTAAGGCAATTTAACATTATAATGTCTCATCTATTTTAATAATATGTAATAATTCTAAAAAGGTATTTCACATGAAGAATCATACTCTAACAATATGTCAAAATATATATAGATTTTAATTATTATATTATACAATTATTTTTTTTTGGCAAAAAGGTAGGAATATATTAAAAGGAGAAATTAAGAGTAGCAGACACAAAGCTAATACATTTCCAAATAATAGTAGACATAACCACCTAAATACATGTAAGAGTAAAAAAGACTTCCTAACAAATGTGGATAACCAAAAGATATTCCTTAAATATGCTTCTTCAAAATCATTATATAAAATGTTTAATGGAATTTTGAAAAAGAAATCTTGAAATACAGTATTATATCCATACAATTTAAACATTTTTATATATCAATAAAATGACTCGTTGCACAAAAGACATTATGGCAAGTACAAATACAAATGGTTAATGATTACATTGAATACAGTTAAGGCTTTCGACTCTTTATCCAGGGTAGCCATAAATCCTTTGAGTATCTCAGCTTCTCCAGGCCTGCTTACTTTAAGATTACGCTGCCCTGCGTGCACAATAGTTACTATCCGTTCTACTTGGGAATAAAAACTAAGTTGTTGTTGTTGAGAAAAATCCTCAAGAAAATAAGCGCGACCTGCCGATATATGGAAGGCGCAAACAACGATTGCATTTGATGAGGCAAAAATCTCGTCCAACTTGTGACGATAATCTCGACCATTCTCAATCTCAGCGATTGCATGGCCACCGATCACGTCAGAAAATAAACGTAGATTTAATCTTGACACTGCTTCATCCGCTGCCTCCGCTGTTATAACGGTGTAATGTGACGGCAGTTTCTGAAACATTTCAAAAGTTAGTGCTTTAGCTTCTTCAACATTAACTACGCAATAAATTATTGAAAAGCGCAAACAGTTAGTTTTCAAAAAGAGACAATGTAACCTTCCAGTGGAAGCTAGGTTTTCTATAACCTAATTTGGTGCTGTGAAAATTTTTGAAGCTTAATTCAAGACTGTTTATAGTTTATTTTGGCTATTTATTTATGTTTAAAATTTCTACTATCTAGATAGTTGAGTATCTGTCATCTAAATTCTTTTTAGCTTTATTATTTTAAGATTGCATAATTTCGTTAGGTTTTTATAAGGATAAATCATAATGTTTATGGTTTTCTGTCTGTTTGGAAACCATTTTTCGTTGGAAATGCTGAGAATGGTTTTTTATGCTATGCCACTCAGTTATGACAATACTGTAATTAATTAAAAAATAATATGAATCTCAACTCAACCTTTACTATAAAAAGAAAAGAAAAAGAGACGATATAAGTCGCACCTTCAATCCAGAAAAGAAATTCAATACGCCTGAATGTGGAGATGCTTGAATAATAACGAGACTTTTCAATTCTTTCAACTCTTGAGCACCTTCTATACTCTCCAACTTATCACATCCATGTATGATTAACTCTTGAAGATTTGTTAGAGAAGACAAGTCTGATATTGTTTTCAAATTCGAACAAGAATCCAATAAAAGAATCTCCAGCGTCTTTACCAGCTTTAATTCCACTTCAATTACTTCATTTGTAATTGCAATCTCGAGATGTTTAAGGCTGGGACACATCTCTCCACTGATTACCAACTTTGAAAAACGTACTCGTGTAAAGGACATTATCTGAAGGCTATTCATTTCTTGCAGCCCCCATGCTCCAAAATAATGCAACTGTGTGAGAGGAATCCATGAAGGAATTCGTTCCGATCGTGCCTGATCAACCCCGAGCCACAGGAGGGCAGTGGATGATGTGCCACTGCCAGCACAGTTATTTGAATTTCCTATAAAATATTCAATTCCTGAATTGAGAGAGGAGTCCACAAATTTATCGTAACACCGGTCATTTGTTTCTTCTAGGATTTTTTTGAACCCTTTTTTCCGCTGCATTCAAAAGGATCGTGGTTAAACTTACACCGTTTTCTTACGAGACAAAACAAATAAAAAGTAAGGTCTCAAAAAAACTTTTTTAAGATTTTAATTTTAGACATATAAAGAAGCAGCACACCATAGATCTAAGATGCTCCGGCCGCCACAAACGACGAGGGAGCGCTTCGTCCGCCATTTGTCTTCCCAAGTCACGCAAGTGATCGTGCATTCTAAATACAGATTCTCCTTTTCCCCTCCATTCTTCTTCATAATGCTCTACTTGAACAAGGCACTTGTCTAGCAGGGTTTGAGCTGCGTGTTCTGCTGTCCTCCACTGGGACGCCTTCCATATTTTCAAAGCCATATCTCTTGATTTTGCATTAAAGAAACACGCAATATCCATAAACATTTGCTTCTCCTCGCTCTCTAAACTCTCATAAAGCTTCTTGGCAATTAATTTTGACGCTGCAATCGATCTCTTCCTTTGCTCTTGGTAAAGTTGTATGGCTGCAATGGACCCCTGCCTTTGTTGTTCATATTCCATAGGTTGGTGGTGAGATGAGGAGGAGGAGGAGGAGGAGGATGAGATTATAACAATACAACAAAAGGGTGGATATAAATACATAAATATACAAGGCCACGGAATGGCTGTCAACAGTTGATCAGTAGATTTGATGTTTACGAAGAGTTATTCTTGAACATCTCCAATCCTGAATAATTAAATGTTAATTTAGATAATAATAAGATACAATAAATATTACAAGATATACAAATATTTTTAATTGTTTGATCATTAAAATAAATAATGTTTAAATAGTATGATTTAAAAACTATCATATTATTTGATTTCCTTCACATTTTAATGGAATATAGAAAGACATAATACTGAGAATATACAGCTAATAATTAACATTTGACATGTACATTATAAGAAGAACAACAATATTTAGATTCTTCAGCTTGGCATTTCGTAATTATCGTAAACAAAATAAAGACAAACATCAATTCCGAGGAAATGCACTGTGTCTGTTGTTGTTATTGTTATCCACGTACCAGTCGATTAAAGATGTGCTTGCATGTTGTAATTATCGCAACTCTATAAAGCAGCGGAATTTACAATTCAATCCAAACATGCTGGAGTTCATTCCATAGAGCTCGGACTGTATTTAGTCGTTATCTCGAATTGACCTATTCATACAAAATTTCAGGCCTGGATATAATACTAATAAAAAAATTCTAATTTTAGTTTTATTTGTTATATCCGGATTTGATAGAATCCAGTACCTCCTATTGCTGCTCTGGACGCATTATTTTTAATATAATTCGAAATTTGTGAGTTTATATATGGGTAAACCGCATATTAAAATGAAACAAACAGTTGCTCATCAATGATTTATTTGTTAAATACGTTTTATTTTTTAATAAATAATTCAGATTAGAATCTAGGAACGAGTTATATTTTGTATTTTATGGGAGTGGGAATTTGATAAAAAAAATTATGTATAAAAAGTTATAATCATAATTATAATGATATATTTATTTTACATATACATGATAGACATATTATTATTTTATAATCAGTACCATTCATCATATTGTTGAAGAACTTAAGGACAATTTCTGTTTGAAGAGGATCTAGGTTAAAGGCCTAATACCCCAAATCAATTGTTTCTGGTGGGCTACTACTCATGGAAAAATATTGACTATTGACAATTTAAATAGAAGAGGTTTCTCTCTTGTCAATAGATGTGTCCTACGTTGTAGAGATCTTGAAAGCATTAATCATCTGTTCCTTCACTGCCAATTCATTAAGGAGGTTTGGGATGGGCTGCTTGCGGATCTTATGATTAGTTGGACTTTCCGGAAAAATATGAATGATTTCATTGAGCAAAGGAACCTCAACCTCTATACAAACCCAATTATTAGGAACCTTTGGCTTCAAATTCCTCCTTTCACTACCTAGAATTTGTGGAAGGAACATAGCAACGGGATATTTAGAGAAGAGGCTCATAGCAGCAAAGTGTTATTTCACATCATAAAACAATAGGTTAAGAAGAATATAAATGTTGCTTTGCACGGGACCTCCAAAGTGATGCCAAGATTGATGGATTTGAATATAAAACATAAATGGGGAATTACCCATAGCCTTCTTAGGATGAATTCGCACAATTTAATCTTAAGGAGCAATTGTATCCGTTGGAAGGTTGGTTAAAATGCAACTTTGATGGTTGTTCTAAAGGGAATCCTGGTATATCTGGCACGGGTGACATCATCAGAGATTGTAGGAGCCTCTTGGTGGAAGGCTATTGTGTCAATCATGGGAAGAGATCGAATAACAAGGTAGAGGCAATGGCAGTTTGGCGAGGACTCTTATGCCTCTATAATAATAAATGCCAAAATGTAGTTCTCGAAGGTGATTCTAAACTTATTGTCAACTACCTGAATGGTAATGCTAATGTTCCCTAGGAAATAAAAAGTATTATGGAAGAGTGCAAAAGGCTATAGGGCCTCTTTAACAGTATCAAAATCCAACATATTTTCAGAGAGGGGAACTGTGCGGATGATGAAGCTACCAATCTTGGCCTAACTCATAAGGATTGGAGCTTTTTCAACTATAAGGAGAGCCCAATCGGGCTAAAAAAGATCCTCCCAAGGAACGGATTAAACCTTACCTGAGTGACTCTGTCAATTACTCAGGAAACTAATGGCTCTTTGAATTTCTTTTCCCTCTCGACATTTAAATATGAGCACCAACTTTTTTCAAATTCGAATTTACTGCCCAATGATTTTCAGGTTGGTGACAATGATGCTGACTAGATGGCTTATTTGAGAGTTGTGTTGGATGTCTACTAGGCTTAGAGGCAACATGTATGATAGTCATTCTATTTGCAACGTTGGAAGTACAGAGCCTTTTCCACCGCAACTTGCCTTAAATTCTAAAGATTAGGAAACCATTCGTTGGAAAGGTAGGGGGTTCATTTTTCATAGCTTCTTGATTTCCCTACATGTGATTTCCCCCTCACATGTAGGGACAACAAAGACAATCAATCCAAATATTATCTTTTTGATGACTATTTTTTACTGGATGAGGCAATTGTTATCAGTTGTAGTTTATTTTTGTGTTGCTTTTAGACTTCTTGTTCTAGCGCTGTGCTAAAATCTACTGATATGGGGGGGCCCTTGAAGAGGACTGAGCCTAAAAGCTGCAAGGAATTACAAAATAATGAAGAGGTGTGGGATATTTTACACAAAGAAAGTATGACGCCCTTCTTTGTGGCCATGAAGGGTTATAACAGAGGCCTGTCAGTAAGATCCTGCAATTCTTGGCAAAATGGCAAGGTTTCTGTTGGTCAAATTTCCTTTCTGGTTTCACTGAAGCTCATAGTGGGAGTTACTGGGTTGCAGAATGAGGGTAAGAAAGTGGAAAGAAAAAGCTTTGGAGATTAAGAGCCTTACATGAAGAAATATTCAAGAAAGGAGAGAGGCTGGTGGTAGTGCAAAATGGGTATGGTCGTTATGTCCTTCCTAAGCCCTATGCTATCATTAGCTATTTTGTGATGAAATATTTTTACCTTAGAATGTACGTGTACCTTTGTGCATGGCTACCATTTTTCCATCCTGAATCACATTAGGCATGAAGATAAGATTAATTTGCCTTATTTTCTTTTCACTTCACTTTCAACTATTATTGCTAATGGTGCTAACCCTTCGCTACATCAAGGGCATATTTATATTATTTATAAATATGTCTTTGACCACTCCCCCCATCACAGTTGTTTTCTTACCCTTCTTGGAAACTCTAAACCTAAGGAATAGGCCCTTTGCTTGTCTATTAAAATTGAGCTCATTGAGACCAATCCCCTACCCTTGCCTGATAGTACACCTACAGCCAAATCCAAAGGAAAGAAGCCATGTGTTGTGCAACAACATGAAACCCTAGAGGTGACCCTACTTAAAATTAATCCTAATAAAAGAAAATTGGAAACCCCTAAAAATTATCCTGTTAAAACCAGAAAGCTCGACAAAGATTCCTCCCCCAAAAAGCATCACCATTGACCTCAACTTACATGACCCTGACAAGAAAGAGGAGAGGCAAAATGAGAAGGAAAATAAGGAGGGCAGTTCTAGAGAGAGAAGGTATGTTCGTCTCTTGGCCAAAGATAGAAGGGTTAAGATTGAATATAGAGTGACCACTCATAATTTAGCCAATGAATTTAACCCAAAAGAGGATGAAGCTTCCTCTAATAAGGACATCGAGGTTGGGGAGATTCATGTGAAAGAGGAAGAACAAGAGAAATACTACAAGGAGGAAATGGAAGAGGAGAGTGAGCTTAGTAGCTTTATTAATTTTTCTTTTTCCTTATTCAAGAATTTGGTGGTGACACTAGATCACTTGATGTAATGACACTAGATCACTTGCAATGCATGCCTTTATCTCCTCAAAATATTTATTTTCTTTGCTTCCCCAATTTACCCTTGTGCCCTTAAACATATCATTGAGTGGGTGGAAAATTTCTACAAAACAACACATAAACTTCCTTACAAAGCTAATCTTTCTAAAGATTGATTTCATTGTTTTTTGTTATGCAAAGATAATTCAAGATGTATTCAATAAGTTGTAGGTATATAGTATATCTATTAAATAGGATAATGACAATAAAATAAAATTTTAAAAATTAAATACAAGAGTTATTAGTCCCTTACTAGAGATCACTCCCAAATCATTGTTGAATTTCCCTTCACTATTTAAATACATTCACATCATTCTATGTCAAGGAAAGAGAGGTAGACGATTTAAACGATTTCCATCAAAGTTAACAATTGACAAAATCAAGAATATTTCCAACATGACAATACACAATCACTCTATTTAGCACCTTCGATCTAACTATCCATCTATTAAGGAAATAAGTAAATTAATTTACTGTTGTATGAGTCACATGCAAGGAGGGGTCTTACATAAAATTATGAACATATGTTCTATATTGCAAAATTTTATCTACACCTTATCCCCACCATATTTCTAACTAAAATTATTACAGCTAGATATTTATGTGGTGAGGAAAAAAATACATCTACGCCTTTACATGATACAGAAAATAATAAAACATCTAACTATCTAACTAATTTATTTTATGTAATTACTAACCTAAATATAAACTATCTAATTAATGTAATAATCAAACATTCACCCCTTATTATAGAAGTCAAAATTGATTTGGACATTGCAAGAGTTGAACACAACCCTTCTAGATACTTTGATAAGGTGCATTCAACAATCCTCCTTGCTCACCCAAGAAACACTAGATTGACTCTGTCAGCGGGTCTCTTGACGATAGAACCTACAAAACCATGTACAAATGAAAGAACAAGCAATGTCCCCATCCTTCTTGTGCAATGAGAGAATAAATTTACTCTGAAAGACCACATTAAAGGGGAAATGATCGAAATTGTAACTACATAACATGTAGTATAATAACTATAAATGCCACAATATAACATACTTAGATACACTACCATTTCCCATCTTATTGTATTGTTCTTGCAAAATTACTTCCAACACAAATACAATTTCACCTTGCCAAGGGACCCCCCTTAAAGTTTATGTCAAACAAAAAGGACATGTTGATTACATAAAAATAAATATAGATTCATGAGAAGATATTTCTATGAAGAAACAAATTCTAAAATTTAGGTGGAACTCCATCAAGTTGTTTCAGAATCCTCATAAGGTAATAGCTTCAAGTTTATTCTTGGGTTCCCAAAATACCATCTTCTCAAACTCTTGAACCAAAGAATACCAAATTATTGGAAAATAATCCATACTGAGATGAACCTATAGAGCTCCATAAAATTGCCTCTTGACCCTCATAAGAGTATAATTATCAATCACAACCTCATGAACTCTCTTAATAATTATGCATATTGAGTTCAAAAATTTATTTTCTTCAAAAAGAAAAAACTTCACAACATATGCATTCCTCAAATCTATATGTATTAGTAGTGAAAAAAAACAAAAAAACAATATACTTCTCACGAAAAGAACCATCTCAAACCACCAATTGACATTTGCTAGTTTTTACCTTCTAAAAGTAGCACCATATGAAGTACTACAACCTCCAAAACCTAGTAAACCCAAAAACTAGTCTTATACCCCATTAATTTTCTAATATAAAAAATATTCATAGAGCACTTAATAAGTTCTTTTGCAAGGGCACAAAAAAAATATCTAAGGAAGTATTCTATATCTTGGAGTGGAAATAAGGAACCACTTAGCATGATTTTTTTCAACTTGTCAAAACATTCTTATAACACCTCTCCTAAATGAGAAAGAAAAAATATATGTAATTTTAACGAGAATTATACTTGTCTTTCTCTAAAACAAAGCTAGATGAATTTAATCACAAATGCCTTCTCTGGATCTTTATTTCCTAAAATCATAAAATAAAATAAACCTTATATCTCCATTACTAAACTTTATTCAAAATTACTAGACAATACATGAAATCATTGGGAACATAACTATTGTCCATACCACCCATCTAGAGCTTAAGTTAGTCTTGAGTCACCACTAGTCAAATCTTTGATACAATTCAATGATCCTCGATCATGTAAAAATATATAGAAATTTCTTTCATTCCACTTTCAAAGAAAAATAAGGAACGGAATCATTCCTCTTATTTATTTATTCTTCAATTCATCATATAGGTACTCAATATATTGTAAAAATATTCATTATAATGAACTCAACACAGAGAAAAGGAAGAACTAAATATTCAAGTAAATTTTCATTAAAATAACCTTGGTATAAAAGAGAAAAAGAATTAAATATAAGGGAAACTACATACTATGTTGTGGGGTGCACATCAATTGCTAGAAGCATTTAAAAACATTGCTACTTTTAACTTTGCAATGCCTTGATTGCATATGCTTATTTTTGTAACCAGCTTCTTCACTCACCTTTTAGGCTTCTACAATGGTTTTAACATTTGGATATATCTCATGCCACTTTCCACTCTAATGCAAGCTATTTTTTAGATTACCTATTAAACATTTTTAAATACCCATTTCATATGATTGCTTATTCACATACGTAGATCTACATTTCCTCTTATACTATATTAGAGAAGAAAATTTTAATGTATTTTCGTTCATGAAGAGAAGATTATTTACCATGGAGTCATATATAGCTAACATAATGGTAGCTATATAACAAGCAACTTAACTGATTGTAACTAAAACAATGTAATTTCCTAAGCTGCACTAACGTGTACATCTCCTTTAAGTGTGCCAAAATATATCCCCAATGTTGTACATGAGAGAAACAATCTCCTCTAGTAGTCCACATCTCCTCCAAGTGTGTCAATATCAATCCTCAAGTTCTATGGAAACAATTGCTACTCTATTGTACAAAACAAGTGCAACAAATGTATATACATCAAGTGCAACCACAAGAAAAGCCAAGCCCCCTATTTTCTAAAGAATGTAAACAAAAAAGGGTTCTTGTCAGGCAATGAATCATCCAAGAAAAATAACCTAGATTGGGATGATAAGATACAATGATCCTTCATTGCCCTCAACCTATATTTTGATCTTCTTAATCCTAAAAAGGATATTCTTATATGAATCTTGTAACTATTTCCACCAAGATATTGAACGAATTAGCATGTTCAATTACCAAATCTCTTTAATTATCCTTCCAAAGAAAACTTAGAACCCAAATCATTCCTCCTATTATTTTTTATTGTTTTATTTAGCACAAGGATATTCAATATATTGTGACAATTTTCAATACAACAAACTTGGTAAAAGGAAAATAAATAATTGAAGAGTTGGGTATCGACTAGATCTAATAAAAATATTATTACAAAAACCTCAGAATAAAAGAGAAGATAAATTAAATATGTGGGAAAATAGATGCTCTTGTGGAGTGTGCAAATTAGTTAGAGAGGCATCTAAAAAAAGTACCTATTTTATCTTTACAATTCCTTGATTGCGTATGCCTATTTTTGCAACCTGCTTCATCACTCACCTTCTAGGGTTTTACAATGGTTTAAATATTGGATATGTCCCACACCACTTTCCACACTAATGGACCAATTATTTTCAAATGCCTCCTTTCAATTCTTTCACATGACTTATTATTCACATATTTAGATCTATATTTTCTCTAATACCAAATTAAAGGAGAAATGTTTATTGTTATTTTATTTATATAAAAAGATGATTTAATATAGAGGAGATTAAAATAATATAACTATAACTATAACTATGTAATAGATTGCTTGCTAGTTGCAACTATGAAAATATAATATCTTAGCTATTCTAACACACATCTCCTATAAGAAAGACATTAAAATCTCTTGGAACTACATATTAGCTTCCAAGTTGAAGGAAAAGTAAAAGTGGAGGTGACGAGCAGGAACACCTAGGGAGGGGCTAGGGTTTTTGGTGATGGAGGCAATGAAGGAGCCTCTGATTATAATGATGATGATGGTGAGGAGGGTTCCTTGTTGGTATTTATGGTTTTGTTCCTATTGGTTCTTTGGGTTTCTGATTCTATGACAACCCTATTCTGTTATGGTTTGGCAAATTTCCTTGATGTTGGGTTCTTCTTGGCCTTTTCATCCTCAATGATCTATGGTTTTAGTATTGATGGGAGGCCCTAAAGCTATGACCATGGGTTGGATGGCTACCTTTGGGGTATGCTGCAAGTTTTTTTGTTCGGTCTTCTTGTTGGCCTCTCCTATTTGTGTGATGTTGTGGGGTTTTTGGGCCCTTGAAGGTCCTTTTGGTGGCGTGTGTGCGAGTGGGTGGATGTGGCGGTGATTGTTGGGGCTCTTGTAGCATTCCTTAGTGTTTCTTATGGTTCGAGGGCTTATTTTTTAACTGATCTCTATTTCTTCCTGTTTGAGCCTTTCACATTTTTGGGTGTGCGAATGGGCATTTTTTTTGGTAGATCCAGGCCTCCTCTATTTTGTCTATGTTTAATGTCTCCTATAGAGGTGGTTATTTCTTTGGTGGGAGGAGATGTTAGGTATTGGCCTATGGCTTTTTTGATGGTGTGTGGTTGCTCCAGTGGCAGCTGATGCCCTCCTTGCCCTATGGTTTTCTTTGAATACTTGTTGAAGGGATGTTGTCTCTAGTCCAGTTGTGCTTGTGCGAGTTTCATCTTTTTGTCGGTCATTCCTTGTAGCCTCATTTTTCTCTGAATTTTCCGATTGAGGGGACCCTATCTTCTTTTGAGGTGGAGATTGTTTGGGCTATATATTACCTTGCGTGGAGTTGGGTGTTGCTGTGGAGGCCGAGAAATGTTAGTGGGAGGCTGTTGACGCTCCATTTCTAGGTTGTTTGGGAATAGAGAATGGTCTTTCATTTTTTGCCCCTCTTATTTCACCTATTGAGGTGGTGGCCTTGGAGGGTATATTTTGTTCTGCTCTATTCTTTGTTATGTTTAGGGTTATGGGAGCCTATAAACAACCCATTGTATTAGGTTGTGGGAGCCTTGTAAAACCCACTTTCATTGGTTGTGGGAGCCATATAAAACCCATCAAGGTTGGGGGAGCTTGGATAAACCCCATGCATACTATTTATGTTTGAGACAGACTGGATGCTGAAAATTTTCAAGGGCCAAGTTTGGCCAGTTCTTGTTTTTGGTTAGGTCCAGGCTTTGGTTGTGGCCTAAAGAAGTTGTTACAGTTTATGGGAGCCAGGGAAAACCCATCTTGTTGGTTGAGGGTGTTTGATACACTCTCGATCTATGTTTTTGGAGGTCTATTGCTTGTTGTCTTAGACTGTTTGTTTTGCCGGCCTGGTCTATAATGTTGAATTCTTAGTGTTTGGCTAGTGTTTGGTGTTTGGTTTCTATTGTGTTTGTATGTTTCCATCTTGTGCAGCCTTTGTTCTAGGATTTGGATGCCCGTAAGTCCATAAGGTTTCAAGTCCTTTTTAAAACCTATGCTTTGCTACCAGTAGTCCAGTCTATTCTTTGTTGGCATCTCTTTGATATAAAGGGTTTCAGGGCCCCTTCAAAACCTATTTATCCTAATAAAAAACACACATCTCCTATAAGTGTGTCAAAATATCTCCTCAATTTTTTACATGAGCGAATAAATCTCCTCTAAGAGTGCACATCTCCTCCAAGTGTGTTAATATCCCTCATCTATCATTGTGGAAATAATCCCTCCTCTGTTTTATAAAATAACCATAACCAATGTAGATGCATTAAGTGTACCCACAAGAAAAGTCAAGACCCCTCCTTTAAAGGAAATAAATAGAGAAGGCATTTCTCATAAAATGAATCATCCCTAAGAAAGAAGCTAGTTCAGGATGATAAAATACCTTCATACCTTACTACCTCAAATCTTGAAATTGATTTGTTTGATTTCTAATAAAGATATTCTTCTATAAACCTCGTAGTAGTTTCCACCAAGAGATATAGAACTATAATTTTCATTACCAATGGTATATTGTGAATTAGCAATCATGGTGGAGCCTTAAAAAAATAAATTAGAGGATTTGGAGAAGGAATGAAAAGGACATATAAACATGTCATTCTCTCTAAAATACCATGGTACATCAACCCAAACTATTCTCTATCCAATTTATAATAAAAATTCACAATAACAAATTAGTGATAGAAGGCCAAGAGGCATTGATCCATCTATTTATATTAGTTGAAGATGTCTTCCTTTCAATCTGATGGGAAATAATAGAGTATCTTTTGAAAACTCTATAAGGAAATTTTATATGCTCAAAATGGATTAGCACAATAGTTATTATATCAATATCAATCCCTTTTTATTGTTGTACTCTAGCATTAATAATCCCCCTTTTTATTATTATAACACCTTCCATATATTTTATACCAATCCTCAACTACTTCAGTAAACTCAATAAAAAAGGTTTTCTTATAATTGTTACTAAATAGTTCTCTTTAGTGGTAATAAATATAAAATATTTTTAAACATTTTTTCCAAATAATTAATCAACATAATAATGAAAAAACTATGCATATCTAAATTAAAATTGGGAGGAAAAAATAGCAAGTAATTGATAATTTTTAGCCATATGTGTCCTTTTCATTTCTAGTTTGGATGTGAAAAATATTATTGCAACTGAGTTTGGAGTTTTCTCATGCTTATTTTCCTCTCTTAGCATCTACATGGCTACCCAACAAGAATTCCTTTCAACTGTCAAACAAGAAATATGGCTCAGTTTGCAATGCCTTTTTGCATCATCTTCTTCCAGTGGATTCTTTAAACATATAGGAACAAGCTTTTGCAATGGTTTCTCACCATGTTAAATAAGTGAGCACAAAAACACATTTATAACTTTACATGATAAAAAAACACCATAAATACATCTATACTTAATTTGAATTCAATTGGATGATTTAGCATGTTCATGCATTAGATATATAACACTATTATTTTCCCATATAAAATTGTCCAAACTTCCTTATGAGAAAGTAACCAATTATCTAACTAAACTATTTAATTAATATAACAACCCAACATTGAAAAGAAAAAGAATAATTTGATGAACAAGGTGAGGAACAGAAAAGAATATGACAACAATACCTTTTTTGTCTTAAATTTTTTGAGGAGATTCTGAGTTCTCTCTGTCTGTCTCTCATGTCAGTGTTCTACTAGCTACTTCTGGCTAGCGGTTCCTTCTGTGTTTCTTGTCTCCCTCTAGTTTTCCTATGGTTGAGGTTTGGGGGGGGGGGGGGGGGGGCGCTTTACGGGCTTCCAAATAGGTTGGGTCCCATATTCTTGTTCCACATGACAACCCTACCTTTTAGGAGGACCCTCTGGTGGCAAATTCCTCCTATCGCCCTTCTTCTCCTCAGTATCGTTTTTACCTTTTCGCAAAAATTGAATCTTCAACTTATGCAGACAAACTCTAGGGTGGAAGCCCTACAAAGATGGGGAAATCTTCTAACCATCCTACTCCTCAGGATAAATGTGTGGTTAGTGCAGATCAGGTGGAGGTACGTGATGTGTTAGTTAACTCAACTATTACTGGACTTAGCCTCTCCTTGGTTGGGAAGTTTTGGGAATTCTGTCCTTCTCTGGACTTGGTGAAAAAATGGGTTGCTACTAGATGGATGCTGAAAGGAAGTGTGTCCACCAACGCTATGGCTAATGGCCTCTTCCTTTTCAGCTTCACTAATCAATCTGACTTGGCTAGTATTCTCACGGATGGGCCTTGGACCTATGGGAATATAAACTTCCTCTCCTTATGCAAATGGAAACCTAACCTTGATCCCTGGGCTGATCTTGGTGTTGTGGCCCCCACGTGGATTCCTCTCCCTAGGTTACTGCTTCAGTTCTGGAATTTGGAGATTCTTAAAGGGATTACAAACTCCTTCAGAAAGTTCCTTGCTATTGATAATGTAGCACAATGTAGATCATGTTTACTATTTGTGCAGGTCTGTGTTAATGTTGCTATCAACTTGGTTTTACCTACCAAGGTTACCCGCCTCTCTAAGTTGGGATCTTGGGTTCTACCCATTGAGTATAAGAATACCAAAGCCTTCTACCAAAGTTGTGGCCATTTTGGACATCTTAGTTCATCATGTAGGAGATATGACAACCATAAACAACTTAACCCTAAAAGTATGGAAGTGTTGGAAGAGGAGCAAAGTAATAAGGTTGGGAATCATCTAGTACAAGCCCCCATAGTGTTGGAAGGTCCCTCCAATCAGGATATTAAAAATAAATTTCTTAAGGATAAGAAGAAGAAAAAAATGAATGTGGGAGGAAACAATAAGGCTGGAAGACCTTCTTTGAGAGACCCTAGACAAAAGGATACAGAATGAGAGGTCAGTAGGGAAACAGACAACCTTGGAAGGGCTCTCAGAGAAGAAAAAGAAGAAAAAATAATATACCTGTGCTGGGTTTGTCTCTATTGAGGTGAGTAGAGTTATTTTTTCTATTTTTGGTTTTTAGTGAAAGTCCTCTCCTGGAATGTTCAGGGCTTAAAGAGCCTGATAAAACAACATATGTTAAGATGTAAGATTATGGAGAAAAAGGTGGATATTTTATTGATTCAAGAAACTAAAATGAATAAGGAGAAATTTTTCAGAAGTCTACTAACTCCTTTTGGGTTGCTTCCTCCTTCCTAAATTATGACTCTGATGGTTCTTTTGAGGGAATTTCTATCCTTTAGAACCCTACTTTTTTTGAAGGCTCACTGATTCACTCATAAAAGAATTGTTTGGTTGTCAGGATGAAAGATCTGAGAACCTTAATCCAATAATACCTAGTTAATGTTTATGTCCCTAATGCTAGGTTCCCTAGAGCACATCTTTGGTCCTCTCTATGTTGTCTCATTTGGAATCATAAAAATACCCTATGGATGGTAGCGGGAGATTTCAACTCCCCTTTGTACCCTTCTGAGAAAGCTAGTGGTTGTGACGACTATTCAGAGAGTATGACTAAGCTCGTGGATTTTATCTCCTACTCTGGTTTGATGGACATTAACCTCACTGGTTCTAAGTTCACTTGGTCTAATCGGTGTCTTCGTAAAAATTGGATTCAGGTTCACTTGGACAGGGTGTTGGTCTCCACTAATTGGGAGAACTTTGATTCCTTTTCCCTTTTCTCCTTTCCCAAATCAGGGTCTGATCATAATGCTATCCTTTTGGTGATGGATGACCCATATGACCACAAACATTACCCATTTATTTATGAGATGATGTGGTCTCATCATCCAGATTTTATAATGCTTGTAGAATAGTGGTGGAATATTCCGGTTTTGGGCACTCCTATGTACCAAATTGCTCAAAAACTTAAACTTCTTAAAGACAAGGTTAAGGGCTAGAACCGATAAACCTTCGGCAATATCTTTGAATAGAAAAATGCCATTATCCATGACCTGGGGAATATACAAACTAATATTGAAGAGAAGACTTCTCTACTTAAAGAGTATGAAGAGGAAGTGGAATTGACAAATCAATGGCTTCTCCTTAATAGAAAGGAAGAGGTGTTTTGGAAACAAAAATCAAGGATACATTGGCTAAATAAAGGTGATAAAAACACAAAAAATTTCTAGGAATCTAGTATGAAGAACATAAGTAGAAATAGAATTAGGAAACTCTTCAAAGAGGATGGTACTATGGTGGAGGATGAGGGTGAAATGGCTTCTCTTTTCATTGATTTCCTTAGACTAAACACTCCTAATGGCCAAAGTGGTTTCCAAGACCCTCACAATCTCTTGGATGTTATCCCTAAATTTACTAGGGTTGAGGACTTATCTATGTTGACTAAAAATGTTACTATGCAAAAGGTGCAAACTACTTTGTTCTCCTTTGCCCCTTGCAAGGCCCCGAGGCCAGATGGGTTTCCCCCTGCTTTCTTCCAAGACCACTGAGATGTCATTGGAGTTTATGTCTTCAATGCGGTTAAGGACTTCTTCAGAACTGGTAAACTCCTTAAACATATCAATGCCACTTTTATTACTTTAATCCCTAAACATGATAATGACATTTCCACCAAAGACTTCATAACTATTAGTCTTTGTAGAATGGTCTACAAGATCCTTTGTAAAGTGCTTGTCAATAGAATAAAACCCCTTTTTGATAAGCTAATCTTAAGTAATCAAAAAGGGTTTGTAAAAGGAAGACACATTCTTGATGTTGTGATTGTGGCGCATGAACTTGTCCACTCCATGGAGAACAACAAAAAACCTGCCATGGATTTTCAACTTCATATCTATAAGGCCTACGATAGGGTTTCTTCGTACTTCCTCTTTGAATTCCTTAGGAGATTTGGATTGAAAGTAATATTCTTAAAGTTAATAGAAAAATGTGTTTGTACTCTGAAATTTTCTGTCCTTCTTAATGGGAGCCCCAAGGGCTACTTCTCTAGTGAGAAAGGACTTCGACATGTATTCTTGAAATATTCTACAGGAAGTTGGCTGTATGGAAAGGGAAGCTCCTCAGTATGGCATTCAAATTATAATTGGTTAAACATGTCTGTAAAATTTACCTATCTATTACCTTTCCCCTTTTAAAGTGTCCGAGGTTGTGGTTGAAAAGATTGAAAGAATACAAAAAAGGTTCCTTTGGTCGGGCACTGAAGAAAGATATATAATCTCCTTGATTGCTTGAGAGAAAGTGTGCATACCTATGACGGAGGGGGGACTTGGTATAAGGAAAATCAAAACCTTCAATAAAGCCCTGCTAACTAAAATTGGATGGTAGTTATCCAAACAGGTGAAAGATTGGACCAACATTCAGCATGCTAAATACCTTCATACTCAGAGTTCTGATAATTTAATAAACTTAATGAATCTACCTTCAGGTTCCTCCATTTGGAATAATGTTGCTAAAACTAGAAAGGTCATAAAAAAGAATGGCAAAATGATTATAGGTAATAGGAAAAGAACTGGCTTCTAGAAAAATGTTTGGGTGCACCACCCAGCTCTCGCCGATCTCCCACATCTTAGACACATTTATGCCTTCCTAAGTAGATGCGACGGGGTGAAAGTTCATGACTATATTGTGTGGAAAGGGGAGAGAGTTTCCTAGAAAAATATGACAGAGACTATCACTAACTATTCTAAGATTCTGGTGAACGTTAAAGATCAGCTTATGATGGAGGCTAAGGATCTCTTAGATCTTCTACTTGACTATTTCCCTTTTTCCTCTCATATGGAGGACGAATGGATATTGAAAATCAATTTTTCTTGTACGTTTACTATCAAATTGGCTTACCAGGATATGGAGGAAGATACTGTAGAGAATTTCAGCTAGAAATAATTCTAGATCAAAGGCCTCATTCCTAAAATTAACTTTTTTTGATGGGCTACGACTCATGGGAGGATTCTGACTATTGATAATCTTAACAAGAGGGGCTTCTCCTTAATCAATATATGTGAGCTTTGTTATAAGGACATGGAAAGTAGAGCTCAAAGAGATTCTTTCTCATGAAAGGCTTAAGAGAAAACAAGGGACAAGGATGGATATCAATAAGGGTTTAAACGGCCGAGTTTTGAGTTTCTGTCTACATGACCGCCTTTTTTCAAAATTTCAAAAATTATGTGGGCCCCTACAGTATGACGGGTAGGGTTTGGGTGATTTGGATTTTTATGCTTATGTGTTCTTTCTCCAGATGGAATATGTATTACAGTGATGACATGGATCTGAAGAGTCTAGAGGCAGGTATGGGAACTAAGGCTCATGATTTCAAATGTATCTTTTTAGATCAAGTTTTTATTAGAATTTAAGGCAACATTTATAATTTTTGTGGAGCCTTAAAGTTTAATGATTTGAAATGAAATCACACACGTGATGACAATGGTGTGAAAGAGTTAAAAAATGACCTGTCCAGAAATATTTCTTTATTTTTGCCTGCGATTGTGAAAAGCCTGAGTTGTTTCTTGGGTCACTTTCATAGAGATAATTTGTGCGTTGTTTGTCCTTCTTCCGACATTGGGGGCCCTCTTAAGAGAACTGAGCCAAAAAATTGTGATGGGCTTCGAGAAAATGAGGAGATTTGGGAGTTGTTTCAGAATGTTGGTTTTACCCCCTCCTTTTTGGCAGTGAAGGGTTATAATAAATCTCTGACGGTGAGATTTTGCAACTCTTGGCAGAATGGTGTTGTGACTATTGGGAGGATTTCCTTCCCTGTTATACTAGATTACATCATGGAGGTCACTGGTTTGTCGAATGATAGTGACCGAGTGGAAAGACACAACAATGGAGACTACGAAGGGTTTATGAAAAAATTCTTTGAGAAAGGGGAGAAACTGGAGGCAATTCAGAATGGATATGGTCGCTTGGCTTTGCCTAAATTGTTATCTATTGTTATCTATTATGTTATGAATTATTTTATGCTTGAAGGTAGATATACTACTATGCACGGTTATCATTTTCCTATTCTTAATCATATTAGGCATGGGGAGAAAATAAATTTGCCTTTCTTTATGGTATCCTCCTTAGAGTCCAGCATTCAAAATGGTGCCAACCCCCAATACACCAAGGCCTTATCTATCTGCTTTACAAGTTTATTGTGGATCACTCCCCCAACCTCAATATTTTTTCCCCTACACTTGGGATTTAGGAAAACTCTTTGAAAAATTGTGGTAAGTCCTCCAAGCTTGTGCTAGCTAACCTTGTGTCTCAGTGTTCACTCAACTCCACCTCCTCGACTGAGAATAGAGAAAAACATACCCTTGCTATCCTGGATAGAGAGTCCATGTGACTTGCCCTACTAAATGTGAACCTTGATAAGAGAAAGCTAGAAATCCCCAAGAATTCCCCAGTTAAAGATTAAAAAACTGGAAAAGTGTCAGCTAGTAAAAGTATCACCATAGACCTAGACCTGCACTATCAGGTAGATGAGGAGGAAAAAACCTTGGAGCAGGAAAAAATTGATTGCAATTCTGTGGAAAGGAGGCCAGCTAGGCTTCGGGCTAAGGAAATAAAAAAGGAAATTAAAAAAGCTGATAAACAGGTCAATGTTAAAAATTTGGAGGAAATTTATGATCTAGGGGAGGAGGATAACTCTATTGACAATACTGAGGATGAGGATTTCCAAGAGGAGGAGGGCGACCCTGAAGAGAGTTTCAAAGAGGAAATGGAAGAAGAGGAATATGGGGATGAGATCAGCGAGACTAAGGTAGACTCAGATACTCCGAAACACAGCCCTGAGGTCCCTAATTTTGGGGGTGATAAGGACATGGTCCCCTGTTCCTAGGACTCCCATGATAAGATGGACGACAACAAGAATTTGGAAGAGAATTTACAGGAGCTGAAGGAGATATTTACTACCCTTGAGATGAAGAACGAGGAGCATAATTTGAAGATTCAAAACCTATGTGATGCCTTAAGCTCCTTTTGTTGCATTATGGATGGGGTTATGAAGTGTTGTGTTGGGCATGGTTTCTGGTCAAGGGAGGATTAAAAAAAAGAAGAAGAAGTTGAAGAAGTAGGGCCAGATGGAACATGTTGTGGACAATGATGAGGAGAAGATGGACACTTGGGAATGCAATCTTGGGAGACTCCAATGTGACTGAAACCTACTCAAGAAACATTAGCTTCTCTCTAGTTCTCATTCTTTTGTTCTTTTTTGTTGATGATCATTTTAAGGATGTTATGTTGGGTCTACGTACCCTTTTATGTTAACTTTTACTATTATAGGACTGATAAAACTCTTAGCAATATGCTCTCTGCTAGTGTTTTTAGTAAGACTTTAAGTAGTAGGATTACTCATGATGTTTTTAAATGGGATGATAAGTATAGAAGATGGAATTTAGTTAGGATGTGTAGAAATAGATACAAAACTATGAAAAGTTTTGATTATTTTTGAAGGGTGGATTATGTTCTTGTTTGGCCTCTGGGTGGCTGTTCTTTGCTTGAAGATTTAACTTTGTAATGTTAACTTTTACTATTATAGGACTAATAAAACTCTTAGCAATATGCTCTCTGATAGTGTTTTTAGTAAGACTTTAATTAGTAGGATTACTCATGATGTTTTTAAATGGGATGATAAGTATAGAAGCTGGAAGTTAGTTAGGATGTGCAGAAATAGATACAAAACTATGAAAGTTTTTGATTATTTTTGAAGGGTGGACTATGTTCTTGTTTGGCCTCTAGGTGGCTATTCTTTGCTTGAAGATTTTACTATTATAGGACTGATAAAACTCTTAGCAATATGCTCTCTGCTAGTGTTTTTAGTAAGACTTTAAGTAGTAGGATTACTCATGATGTTTTTAAATGGGATGATAACTATAGAAGCTGGAAGTTAGTTAGGATGTGCAGAAATAGATACAAAACTATGAAAGTTTTTGATTATTTTTGAAGGGTGGACTATGTTCTTGTTTGGCCTCTAGGTGGTTGTTCTTTGCTTGAAGATTTAACTTTGTAACTCTTTGTTGTTCTCGATTCAGGGTCGTCTCCCTGCTTATATAATAAAAAATAACCCAACATTTCATTCTCTATTATGTTTATTGTTATTATTATTTAGGAAAGGAATGAGTACTTTGACACCCAATCAATATGATAATTATTTGGCACATCCCAACCATGCCTCATTTTCATTCAACTTATCCTTTTTTCTACCATGTAAGATGTTCATTTTCTTAATCACTTTTTGAGGCAATTTTATTGATATTATTGTTCTCACTACCCTAAGACTCTGCTATAACATAATTAGTAACATCATTGTGCACCTCATTATAATATTTATTTGAGATATTCCCTTGTTTATCAATAGATGGTGCAAATCCTAGCTGGTCGAAAATTACTTTCTTGGAGTACACACATTGGTAAAATATTCCATTAAATTTCTATATTTTGATAACATCCTTTACCACTTCCAAGAACCTAGCAATATAATGACATCTTTTATGAATTAGAATAAATACAAAAATACCATCATGTCTAAATTCATTATCAAAGAATCAATAGTAACAATTTTAGTATCAAATACAAAAATATAACTATGTCTAACATGAAATAAACTAAAGGAACTATAGATCCCTAGGGCTTAGATGTATCACTACTCATATCATACTAACAATGAAACCAAAAATATAAATAGATAGAAAGAATCTTTTAATCATAGAGTGAGAGAAAAATTATTACTTACTAGTATAATAAAAAATGCCTATAGTTCTATATGATTCAATGAAAATGATATTATATATAAGAAGAAGCAAATAAAGGGGTCTAGAACATAAATCTTCAAAGCATGTAAAGTTTCAAGATTCAAGTTGATCCAAAACCAAAGTAGAATAAAATATATAAAATAATAATTAATAATTTTATTTGTATTTCTATGAACTCAAATTTACTGATACCCACCAAAATATAAAATAATAGAGGAAAACTTGGGTGAATTCCTCACAATTGTAAAATGATTGATATAAATTGAACAATTGGCACCACAACCCAAACATCTAAGTACTAATTTCATGGTAATTATGGTTCAAATGGTAGCATGGAGTTATATTGGTAATGATGAAAGTGATTTTTATATAGGGTAGAATTAATGGTATTGATGAATATTGGTGAAGTTGTGTTCCTAGAAGAGCTTTGTTTACCACTCTTCCTTGAGCATTCTTTGTAACTCATATATTTTAAAGCAATAAATATTCTTGTATTTATATTTCTCATAAACAATATTTATGCACAGACAACCCATTAGAAAACATGGAGAACTTCATTCCTTGGAACATTGCATGTTAAAGAAATTGATATCAATGACAATATGCTCAAGTATGTTAAAGTATTCAATAAATTTATCATCAATTCTTAAAAAACCAATCACGTTGTCATGTAGAAAATATATGTAAATTTCAATACATATTCTTGTAGCCTTGCTTAACACACTATTGAAGATTAATCAATTGACAAGCATTAAATTTGTAGATAATGTGACGGAGTTGGAATTCAAAATTGCAATTATGTAAAATTTTGGTTACATATTGATTTCTTTAGACATTTACAACTTTAAAGTCATTGATGAAAAGAAGATTTACCCTTAGAGAGGTCAATATCAATGCCTTGAATAGATTCCTTGACATTTTAAGTATTTTTGCAAAAAGGCTAATTATATTTAGGCAAATAGTTTTCTACTTACAAATATGTTTTAATAAAAATATTTTGTAAATGCTTTAAGTGACTAGTTTATGATATTTAGATTTGAAAGTGCAATATAACTAGACATTATTTGAAACGTGATCATTTTTAATCATGCTATTATGAGTGTAAAATAATATAGCTAGCAATTCATTTTGATATCAATCAACATCAAAACAAAATTTGATTTAATAGTTTCTTTATTTTATTCATAAAAATACCTAAAGGGACCATGCCCTTTATATAAAAAATAGAGTTTGAATAAGGAATGTTATGCTACTCCTTAAACAATCTCACCCATTTTAATATGTGAATGAAGAAGCATATGATGTAAATCTGAATCCTTTTGGGATGGATCCTTCTTATTCCTCTTCACAATGGTCTATGTTCCTTTACCACTCCCATCATCAATAGCCATCAAGGAAGGCAAAGACCCATTATCTACAATAGTTTATTTTATTGTTGAAACCACCTATTACAAGGGATATTTTAACTTATTAACCTAGGAGGGTGTCTTTTGCATTACAAAAGGTTTCTATCAATTATCTCCACTCTTACGTGACACACATAATCCTTGAGTGGGCTTAGACGAGGACCTTCAATAGTATAATGATGGGGAGGAATGCCTTTCCACCATGAAGTCTAACAGTTTTATTTGTGCTTGGAATTAGCACAATCTATAACAATATGACTTGTTTCATTACTACTATAGCAAGAAAAAATAATTTAAATAAAAGTAAAATCTTTTAAGATTATATTTAGAAGTAAATCTTTTGAGATATCAAATTATAGGCAAAAGTTGTAGAGTTAATGAAAAGTGACTATCTATATACATATATATAACCAATAATCTACCCAAGGAGTGGCCAATAAGTTTAAAGCATTGATCAAAGATTTGGAAGATAATTGAATGATTTAATAGTGAGATTGAAACAAAAAATGTCATGGTTTGAGCACGAATGGGTGATGACCCAAACCCATAAATGATCATAATGAATCGCATCTCCTTCCCTAACAAAGTGAAAAATGACAATAAATTTCTATGAGAATAGAGATAAATCTTCAATTTACCTTCCATAATAGGATGCCAATTTTCAGAAATCCATTCATGTACGTCAACAAAGCTAGGCCAAAAGTGGTTGGATCCGTTAGTTAACCCATTTGTAGGAAAAAAAATTCTTCACCTTCAATCTTCTCATATCTAATATCATCTTCAAACTTGAGGACGGGGGATTTAGTGGCATAATTTAGAGATTTGACCTCCATTTGAGTTTATCCTTTATGGCCATAGTTCAAAGAAAGATTTGCATATCGGTGGCACAACAAGATCTGCCTAGGTGTGAGCACCTTTGGCAGATTTAAATCCTGAAACATTGTTGTGAGAGCCACATCTGAGTGATGAATCGTGGATGTCCTTGTTCTCCTTCACGGTTGTATTCGCTACAGCATCCTTAAAAACAATGCACTAGTTTCCAAAGAGGCTGAGATTTTGTAACACCAGTCCTTTCCCACATTTAATCTACAACATAATACTTACCATCGCCCTTCACTGATTTGGAGATATCCATATTTTGTGCTTGTTTATTAATAAAGAGTATTTTACAGGTATATGTTGCTCCAAGGGTATGTTTAATAGTTTCACTTTGTACTGGAATTTATTAAATTTCTTTCATTAATTGGTAATTGGTAATTGGTAAGTAGGAGATATTTCTACACCAAGTCAAATTATGATGCTACTATTAGGATTCAACTTTGTAAATGGGGTTGTCATCTAAGTGGCCTTAATCTTGGAGGAAACTCCATGGTTAATTTTGCTTGAGTTGGAGTAGTACTGGGATGAGTGACCTCCCAGAAAGGCCATTGCTTCATCTTTGTGAGAATTACCTAGATGCAATGAGTGCTAAGCGTACCATTCATTCTCATGAGAGGTTAATCTTTGTTAGCATCACCTAGATGGAATGAGTGCTACGTGTACCATTCATTCTCATAAAAGATGGGTTCTTGTAAACCCCTACTCATGAAACATGGGTCAATAAGTTTGACTCGAAAACTACGTAGTTGAATCCTGATAGAAATATCATACTTTCATTAAGTTATTCTTTTCCTTGAGATTAAGATGGGCTATTGTAGGGTGAAGAAATTACTACTGGGAGTAGAATTGTTGAAAATGAATGTTGATAATTTAAGTAGTTTATTTTATTGATTTTTAAAACTTTAATAAGTGTATCAACAATTAATATTTTTTTGTTATTTTTTAAAAGTCATTTCAATTTTAAAGGATTTAATAGTTTATTTGTTAAAATGGTTAAGTCTTTTAAGACCTTGTTTAAATGGAGAGCTTTTGCTTGCAATGCAGAAAGACAACCTATTGGCAAATGATGCTTCAATAAATTCATGGGGGCTTCACTGGCTAGGCAATATTATATCACGCATTCATATTGGGGGGTTTAATATCCCAAAAATGAGGGTACAATATATTGCCTATTAGTGAAAATAGGGGGGATTCTTTAGTATGTCATAAACGCACGTGATATAACCTAGGTTCACTAAGTGAAGCCCCCATGGATAAATTTAAAGAAACATGCAGTTCCACTGCAATCTTTAGTTCTATTCACCATCACCGTCATGTTGTAGTTCGTGGTTGAGTTATATAAGATTTTGTTTCCACCATCAAATCTCTAGTTAATTTCCATGTTGCATGCATAGACGATAGTTTATCCTCCTAGTCAAGCTCGGTGAATAATGCATAATACACGCATGAAATATAGAAGTGTAGATCTAGTCTTTTCCTTTGAGATTGTTTTCTCTATATAAAGATTTTATGTTTTGAATTCTATTAAATAGAAAAAGACCTCATTGTAGAGGCAAGATGTAATCAGAATTGCATGAATAAATACAAGAATTCTTTGTGTGTGAAATAATCTTGTTCTTTGTCTCTGTTTCTTTGCTATAATAGTAATTTGTTTTATTTGGTTCTGTGTGTTTTCAAGCTCTTCAGATTGGTATCAAAGATGAGTAGTAAGATCATTGGAGAGAGGTTAAAAATATTTGTGTGCCATGAAAAGAGAAGAACGATTCTTGGTGAATTGGGTTTGCAGAAGATTAGGGAAAATTGTTGAAGTTGTTGCAAGGATATTACGAGATAGGAAGAAGACCCCGTTGAAGAGTCGCTACCTAAAATAGAGTGTTCGAAGAAGTTATTAAAGAAAATTGTAGGAAGAGGAGATAACATGGTTTAAAGTAAGTGAATACACAGATAAAAATAAAATAAACCTTTGTTCGCAGCTGACAATGTCCAAGATTATAGAATATCATTGCATAAAAGAAGGCGCTCAAGAGAAAATAGAGTAGGCAGATTTTGTTTGAAGATCGTGGGTGCTTAATAGAATTTGGAGCCATAAAAGTGAGATTGCAGATCTGAAGGAGATTGATGCTTTTGAGCCTGTGGAAGACTAATCCAAGGTTGAATAACATTGGAAGGTCTCTTCGTGCTGAAGATCGCCACCCAGATTTGGTTTAAGGAGATTGTTTGACACAAAGGAAAAATTATTGTAGAAAAATCAAGTGAACAAGGTAAGTTTAATTCAAGGTAATTTTAAATAATTTATCAATGGGAAAGTTTGGTAAACGAATGAAGAAAGAAAATATTTCTTTGATATGTGAAAAAGATTTGTTCAATGAAGAATTGATAGAAACTAGGAAGTGTCATTCACAGTTGGTAGCAAATTTAAAAGAGTTTACAAAAGAAAGATCCAAGTATTTGTGTGAAATTGAGAATCTTGGAAAAGAACTGGAGAAAGTAAAACAGGAAAATGGAAAATTAAAAGAACAAATAAATTTGTTTGATGGAGTCAAAAAAAGAATAAAGATCTGGAAGAACAATTACAATTGTTGGGAAAAGAAAATGATACTTTAAGGTTGTAGCCTCTTGTACATGATGCCACATGTGATACAAGTGATTTGTGTCCTTTAGTTGATATGGATGATGAGCCTAAAGTTTGTTCAAGTGAAGATGGTCAAGTTATTAAAGAAAATTGTAGGAATCAGAGATAACATGGTTTAAGGAAAGTGAATACAAAGATAAAAATAAAAGAAACCTTCGTTCGCAGTTGATCATGTCCAAGATTATAGAATATCATTGCATAAAAGAAGGTGCTCAAGAGAAAAGAGAGTAGGCAGATTTTGTTTGAAGATTGCGGGTCCTTACTAGAATTTGGAGCCATAAAAGTGAGATTGCAGATCTGAAGGAGATTGATGCTTTTGAAGCTGCAAAAGACTAATCCAAGGTTGAATATCATTGGAATGTCTCTTTGTGCAGAAGAAGATCGCCACCCAGATTTGGTTCAAGGAGATTGTTTGACACAAAGGAAAAATTGTTGTAGAAAAATCAAGTGAACAAGGTAAGTTTAATTCAAGGTGATTTTAAATAATTTATCAATGGGAAAGTCTAGTAAACGAATGAAGAAAGAAAACATTTCTTTGGTATGTGAAAAAGATTTGTTGAATGAAGAACTGATAGAAACTAGGAAGTGTCATTCACAATTGGTAGCAAATTTAAAGGAGTTTACAAAAGAAAGATGCAAGTATTTGTGTAAAATTGAGAATCTTGAAAAAGAACTGGAGAAAGTAAAACAGGAAAATGGAAAATTAAAAGAAAAAATAATGTTGTTTGATGAAGTCAAAAAAGATTAAAGATCTGGAAGAACAATTACAATTGTTGGCAAAAGAAAATGATAGTTTAAGGTTGAAGCCTCTTGTACATGATGCCACATGTGATACAAGTGATTTGTGTCCTTTAGTTGATATGGATGATAAACCTAAAGTTTGTTCAGGTGAAGATGGTCAAGTTGAAGGTAAGGATATGTGTAAATCTCCAGGTGTGATTTGTGATGTTAATGACAAAGGTTGTTTTGAAAATATTGTTGGTTGGAAGATGATGTAGAAAATGGGTTATGAAGGAAAAGACTTATGAAAACGTGGGCAAGGAATTCAAAAGCCCATTCAGACAATTATGAGACCAAAGTATGAAGGTCTCATATATGGTAAGAAAGATAGCTCAGAAGTTGCTAGTATTTCAAGTTCAAGAAAATTAGTTGAAAGAATTTAGTGTTTGCATTGTCATAGAGAAGGACATAAAGCAAATATTTGTCGGGTTCTTCACCTGTGTTCAATTTTTGGGTTGAAGAATCATTGTGAAAGGTCATGTTGGAATAGAGAAAGAAATGGACAATCTACGAAAGGTTGTATGCAGATTGATTATGGTTGGATCAATGGATCTGTTGGCAAAAATTAGCAAATATATTGAGAAGGTTGTATAAGCCTAAATGTTCACATGTAAACAGAAGAAATGATCAAACACAGTTTAGATGTGAAGATCTTATTGTGAGAACATCAAGGGGGAGTATGTTGGGGGAGTATGTTGGCAACTGATGCTGCTTCAATAAATTTAAGGGAACATGCCGTTCGGCTACAATCTTCAGTTTGATTCACCGTCATCGTCATGCTGCAATTTGTGGCTGAGTTATATAACATTTAGTTTCCACCCTCGAATCTCCAGTTAATTTCCATGTTGCATGCATAGACAATAGTTTATCCTCCTAGTCAAGCTCGGTGAATAATGCATTATACATGCATGAAATAAAGAAGTGCAGATCTAATCTTTTCCTTTGCGATCATTTTCTCTATATAAATATTTTATGTTTTCAATTCTATTAAACAGAAAAAGACCTCATTATAGAGGCAAGATGTCATCAGAATTACATGAATAAATACAAGAATTTTCTGTGTAAAATAATCTTGTTCTTTGTCTCTGTTTCTTTGCTGTAATAGTGCTCTGTTTTGTTTGGATCTGTGTGTTTTCAAGTTCTTCACAACCCTTGCTGTTTTGTCGAATCAAGATATACAAAAACAATAATGAATATACAGAATATGCTGACATACTAATCTAAGAATAAGACATGCAAAAGAATTTGAATGCTATAATAAACATAAGAAAATGTTCAATAAACTTAAACTTCTTTTCATTGTAACACATGTATATAAACCTATCAATGAGGGTTCCATAAAATATTTTAAGCTATTAGGAAGTTTGCATAAAACTAGTCAGTTAGCAATAGTTAATGGTTGAGCGCATACTCTGTAGGTATAAACGGTCAACAATGATTCTGAACACACTTAAGGCTTTCGATTCTTCTTCGCTTCTATCCACGGTAGCCACAAACCCTTTAAGTATTTCAGCTTTTCCAGGCTTGCTTACTTTAAGATTACGCTGCCCTGTGTGTACAACTGTTACTATCTGTTCTACTTGGGAATAAAAACTAAGTTCTAGTTGAGAATAATCCTCAAGAAAATAAGCGTGACCTGCCGATATATGTAAGGCGCAAACAATGATTGCATTGGATGAGCTTCGAATCTCCTCCAACTTGTGACGATAATCACTACTACTCTTAATCTCAGCGATTGCATGGCCACCGATCACGTCAGAGAATAGATTTACATTTAATCTTTCCACTGCTTCATCAGCTGCCTCCGCCGTTATAATAGTAGAATCTGATGGCAGTCTCTGAAACATTTGAAAAGTTAACTTAACCAACATTAGCTAGCAATAAAATATGAAGAAGGGCAAAGATTTAGTTTTTAAAACAGACAATGTAAGTCGCACCTGCAGTCCAGAAATGAAATTCAATACGCCTGTATGTCGAGATGCCTGAATTACCAGACTTCTCAATTCTTCCAACTCTTGAATACCTTCTATACTTTCCAACTGGTAACATCCACATATGCTCAAGTCTTTAAGACTTGTTAGAGAAGACAACCCTGATATTGCTTTCAGATTCGAACAACAATCCAATAAAAGAATCTCCAGCGTCTTTAACAGCTTCAAGTCCACTTCAACTAGTTTATTTGTAATTGCGATCTCGAGATATTTAAGGCTGGGACATATCTCTCCACTAATTGCCAACTTTGAAAAAAATACCCATGTAAAGGATATCATTCCAAGGTTATGCATGCAGCTGTTTGTAGAAGACTCCAAATGAGTTGAACATCTAGTATTACTTAGAACCAGTTCTCCATCTATTGGCACACCGAATAAACTCAAAGTTTTAAGACTGCTGAGTTTTGCAAGTGATTTTGACAAAGACGTCCCTTCAATGCTTGATTCTCCCTCAATTATAATTAATTCTTCCAAATGATTTAACATTTTCATTAAAGCTGGAAGATTTTGCAGTCTACGACAACCGTGAAGCATCAGCCACCTCAACTGAAAGCTGTCCTGGAATTCACATTCAATTTCCGAATATGAATAACTTCTCAATAGTAAATCGATTTTCACCAAACTCATGCCGTGAAATACATACTCTACTTTGAAGAGAGATATAATTTGCAACCAAGAAGAAACAAAAAAAAAGAGAGGAAAAACCTGAGTATCGATTTGCCCTGAGGGAATCCTCCACATTTCTTGAAGCCCCCAAACACCTAAATACTGCAACTGTGTCAAAGGAATCCATGAAGGAATTCTTTCCCATCGTGCCTGATCAACCCCAAGCCACAAGAGGGCAGTAGATGATGTGCCAGAACCGTTATTTGAATTTCCTATAAAATATTCAATTCTGGAACTGAATGAGGAATCCCAAAAATTATCGTAACACCGGTCATTTGTTTCTTCTAGGATTTTTCGGAATCCTTTTTCTTGCTGCATTCAAGGATCATAGTTAATACTAAATAAATAAATAAGAAAATGAGCATTTCAATTTTAGAAATACAAAGAAGCAGCACACCATAGATGAAAGACTCTCTGCCCGCCACAACCGAGGAGGGGTAAGGCATTTGTCCGCCATTTGTCTTCCCAGGTCGCGGAGATGATCGTGGATTCTAAATACATCTCCTCTTTCCTTCCTAAATGAATATGTTGCTTCATTTTCATCATGCTCTACTTCAACAAGGCATTTATCTAGCAGGATTTGAACTGCGTGTTCAGCCCACTTCCACTGGGACGCCTTCCATATTCTTATAGCCATATCTTTTGATTTGCCACTAAAGAAACACGCAATATCCATAAATATTTGTTTCTCCTCCTCCTCCAAACTGTCGAAGCTGATTTTAAGACATTGCATGACTTCATTAGGGTGGATATTCCCAACTTTTTCCAATTCTAACTTCCAATAGTTTTCATCCCTTCCACAAACATGGGTACCCAGCACTTTAAGTGAGAGAGGTAAACCTCCACAGAATTCCACGAACTTTTCAACCAGCTGCCCACATGGAAAGGTTGGAGCGTTTCCCCGGAAAGCATGTCTACGGAAGAGCTCTGTTGCATGGTTACCATACATTGTTTTCATCTTATAACGATGACTGATATGTGCAGCCATTAACACACCTTCGTCACGGGTTGTGACGATTACTAAGCTACCAGGGCAGAGAAGATCCTGAAATAAAAGATCACGTAACTGGTCGTGATGATCGATATCATCTAGGATTATGAGAAAACGCTTGTCAGATCCTGCCCTTCCCAAACTATCCTTCAGCAATTGAGTTCCTTCATCAATATGTTGAAATTCCTCCTCTTTGTTAAAGAGATCTTTCAGAAGCTTACTCTGCAAGATGTGCAATTTATCTTTGGCATCCGATTCTCTGACATCATAGAGGAAACAAGATGCATTGTAGGCTGAACGATTCGTGTTGAAGATTTTTTTTGCCAGGGTGGTCTTGCCAGAGCCGCCGAGTCCAAAGATCCCTACTATCTTCACCCTCTTCTCCAATGGCTCTGCGAAGCTCTTTCCGAAATCTTTGACAAGTTCATCCAGTCCAACTGGATATGTGGCAACATGTAACTGTTGGAAGTGGAAAACACTCTGAGAGGGGGGGGTGAATCAGAGTGTGACAAAATTTTAACGAGTTATACTTTTATGGACCTTGACAATTTTAATTCACAGTGTGAACAGATGGCTGAGACTTAACACTTTGAAGGAGTACATTAATGCAGCATAAAGTATACCATTGAACCAACTAAAACATCTGATTCAGACCTTGTTTAACAAAATGGTATTAAAAATATTACACAAACTTGAAACATTAAAAATACTTTCAATATTGCATTACATATATCCAACTAAACAGAGTATGAGATAAAGAGGACTAGAATATGATGTATCAGAGCATACACTAGTAAACAGAATGAAACACGACAATGCAACATAACACAATATTTTGCATGAGTGGAAAACCCTCTTGGGGTAGAAAAACCACTCGGAAGATCCCTTATGTTAATTCAAAAAGAGCACCAACTCAGTTCACATGTTTTAGAAACCACAAGGCCTCAAGGAGCACCAACCCCTCTTCTTATCAATGTATATTTCAACTCGAGCTACAACCACTGGTGATTTTATGCATGCACTTTATTCTTGCAGTCACAAAACCATCAGGGATTGGAGCGAGAATATTTTTATCAGTCTGTACATATGAAAATTTTGCAATAATATTCTTCAACACTATCCAATCTCTGAAAATATAGTTTCAAATCAATAAAATCTCATAAACTCTGAACAGTATGATTTCAAATCAACAAACCCTGAACAATACGATTTCAAATCAAATAAAACCTCAAATACTCTGTACTGTATGATTTCAAATCAATAAACACTGAATAATATGGTTTCAATTCAATGAAGCCTCATATACTCTGTAACAAAAACAGAGTATTGATTCTCAAGAAACCCTCGGCTGGTTCTGTTAAACTACGGCACTGTTTAACGCTTCCACTTTGTTCACACTCAAAACACGGCACTGTATTTCTCTGTTTTAATGTTAGAACTTTGTTCACACTCAAACTATGGCACTGTGTTTCTCCGTTTTTCTTCTCACAGACTGATTTGTCAATCTGTTTTTATGCACACCCAGAAAGAATCCCGTTTTCATCTTAAATAACCTGTTAACTTACAAGATTTGTAAACTGAAAAACAAATAACTGATTCTAACTGTGCAACGGAAACAGTAGAAACGGAAGACATTTTAATTTCCCAGTCATGAAAAACAAAAATAAAGCACAACCACTTCCTTATTTTTATTTTGCATAACTAAAAAATTCGAACCAAGGTAAACAGAATCTCTTAAATCATGTGTTTCAAGAACCATACCTGTTAAACGCAAACTGAACAAATAAACTAACCAGTCAACCGTTAATCTTTTGAATGAAACCATTGTTCGCACCATTCTCTGTAACTGATTCGAGCTCTGTAGCTCCAGCGGCACTGTGACTCACACGGCGTTAGGGTTTGACGGACTCCAAACCAAAACAAATGAAACGCCAAATGCAACTTCCAAGAAAAACATTAACTTGTTCGATACAATAAGTATCATGGGGAATATGCCCTTTAAACCGTAGCAATTTTAAACCAAAAATGTCATTAACATAAATGCAAAGTCAGAGCTATCGTGTCACCAACATGGCTCCAAAGAACATGTTTTAAAAACACTTAACACGTCAGCCAAGTCAGTATGTCCGTGTATGCCAACACATCACCTTTTTTCTTTCTTGTCATCGAGGACAAAAGTACCAAAGAGCAACAAACTCCCCCTTTGTCCTTGATGGCAAAAAAAAGAAAAAACTTAAACAATTATTGCCACGAAAAATGCCATCATCTGAAAGGATCAAAAACAATGCAAGAAATTCCACTGTCAACAAATGCAATATACATCACCACTGAACTTTGTCGTAAAAAAAAACATTCTCTGAACTTGCAATTCTGTAAATAATGAACTCCCAATCTGAATCAAACAAGAATACTGAACTGAAATACCCAAAATGCTTGTGCCACTGTAATGAAATTCCAATGCCTGAAAAGTCAATTGTCACTGTAATATCACTGTAATGCCAATGAAATGCCAATAACATGCCAAGTCTGTAAAATGCCAATATCCAATGTCACAATATCCAATCTATCACTGTATACTGTCAAAAATGAAAAATTTATCACTGTATACTGTCAAACATGAAATACTGTCACTGTATACTGTCAAACATGCCAAAAAAAAACACAAATACCAAACTGTACAATCTGTCACTGTATAGTCACTGTATACTCACTGTTGCAAAAAAAATGAAATACTGTATAACCAAATACCAATCTGTCACTGTATACCAATACTGTATAACCAAATACCAATCTGTCACTGTATACCAATGTTACTCACTGTTGCAAAAAAAAATGAAATACTGTATAACCAAATAAATACTGTATAACCAAATACCAAATTCTCCCCCTTTTTTTCTTTTTTTTCAATACAAGGACAAAAGGAAAGAAGAGAGCAACAGAGCAACACTCCCCCTCAAAGTATTCTTTAGGTGAAGACAAGAGCAGATTGAGAAAATACTCCCAATCTATCCCTTAATCGTTCAAAAACTTCTTTAGATAAGGCTTTTGTAAAAATGTCAGCAACTTGGGCTTGTGAAGGAACAAACACCAATTGAAACTCATTAGCCAACACCTGATCTCGTAAAAAATGAAGTTTAATGGCAACATGTTTAGTACGAGAGTGCATAATAGGATTTTTTGAAAGATCAATTGCACTAGTATTGTCACAATAGATTGAAATGGGCTTAATAGTAGAAATACCCATATCAGTAATTTGATGAGACATCCATATCAGTTGTGTG
This sequence comes from Cryptomeria japonica, assembly GCF_030272615.1. NCBI lineage: Eukaryota > Viridiplantae > Streptophyta > Pinopsida > Cupressales > Cupressaceae > Cryptomeria > Cryptomeria japonica. Next base: position 301,734,681 of record NC_081407.1, on the reverse strand, counting down.
CAACAAGCAGTGGCTGCTATGTATTCTGACTCTGCGGTGGATAGAGTGACACAATCTTGTTTTTTACTGTGCCAAGCAACAAGACAATCACCAAGAAAGAAGGCAGCTCCACTGGTGCTTTTACGATCATCTAGACAACCAGCCCAATCAGAATCAGTGAAACCCACAAGAGTGAAGTCATTATTGCGAGGATACCAAAGACCATAATCTAGTGTGCCTTGAACATATCTAAAGATTCGTTTTACAGCATTCAAATGAGATTGTTTAGGTGCAGATTGAAAGCGAGAGACTAGACATACTGCAAACATTAAATCTGGTCGAGATGCAGTTAAATATAATAGACTTCCTATCATTGACCTGTACTCAGATTGATTTACTGCAGGTGAGTCATCTGATTTGATCAATTTACAGCCTGTTTCCATTGGAGTGCTGACTGGTTTACAATCTGTCATATTAAATTTTCTAATCATCTCTTTGGCATATTTAGTTTGTGACAAGAAGATACCTTGCTGAAGTTGTAACACTTGAAGACCAAGAAAGAAACTCAGTTCCCCAAACATAGACATTTCAAACTCAGATTCCATGATTTTAGAGAACTTTTTGGATAAAGAGTCATTATTACAGCCAAAAATGATATCGTCTACATATATTACAACTACTAGGACATCATTACCTTCAAGTTTAACATATAAGTTGCTATCTACAGCACCTCTAGTGAAACCATTTGCTTTAAGATGATTATCCAGTCTAGAGTACCAAGCTCTTGGAGCCTGTTTAAGGCCATAGAGTGCTTTCTTTAATCTGTATACACAATCAGATTTGCCTGCAATTTCAAAACCTTCCGGCTGTTCCATATACACTTCTTCATCAAGATAACCATTCAGAAAGGCAGTTTTTACATCCATCTGATAAACTTTAAATTTTTAAAGCAAGAGTATGCAAGAAAAATTCTGATTGATTCTAATCTAGCTACTGGTGCGAATGTTTCTCCAAAATCTATTCCTTCCTGCTGAGCATAACCTTTACACACAAAACGAGCTTTATTTCTAACAACCTTCCCAGATTCATCAAGCTTATTTCTAAAAATCCATTTGCCTCCTATCACATTCTTATCATCTGGCCTAGGTACTAATTCCCAAGTTTGGTTTTTCTCTATTTGACTGATTTCATCTTTCATTGCATTTAACCAACATTCATCAGATAAAGCATCAGAAACATTTTTGGGTTCAAAATCAGTTATCAAACAAAAATGTTCAGCCAATTGAGCTTGTTCAGTTGTTTTTGCCCTTCTCCTAGTCAAAATACCTGCATCTATTTTGCCAATAACTTGACTTTGAGGATGTCTCTTTGTTATAATTTTTGAGGGTGTATAATGAAGAGTACCTGTCTCTGCATTTGAATTCTCTGTATTTTCTTCATCAGAACTTGATGAATCATTTTTCTTTTCTGTTTCTGCAGGTTTAGGAACTTGATCAACCTTTGTTAAAGTAATTTCCTCTTCCTCAATACCCTGCAAATCATTACTTAACAAAAATTGTTCATCAAACCTTACATTTATTGTTTCAACAATTTTATTCAGTCTATTATTGAAACATCTATATGCTTTGCTATGAGTAGAGTATCCAAGAAAGATACCCTCATCAGTTTTAGGCTCAAAATTTCCTAGATTTTCTTCATCTCTTTTTAGATAACATTTTGCACCAAAAATCTTGAAATATTTGATAGAAGCAGCTTTTCCATACCAAAGTTCATAAGGAGTAAAGGTAGATTTTACCCTGATTTGAACACGATTCAAAATGTAAACAGCTGTGTGTACAGCTTCTTTCCAATATCTGTCTGGTAGATTTGCCTCATTAAGCATTGTGCGAGCCATTTCTTTGACTGTTCTATTTTTTCTCTCAACTACTCCATTTTGTTGAGGTGTACGAGTAGCAGCATATTGTCTCTTAATACCATGTCTTTCACAGTAATCAATGAATTCTTGTGAAGTGAATTCACCACCCTTGTCTGATCTCAAGCATTTCAACTTTAGATCAGATTCTCGTTCAACCATTTTTCTGAAAATCTTAAACCTATCAAATGCTTCAGATTTGTGTTTAAGGAAAGTGACCCATACCATTCTGGTATAGTCATCAACAAAAAGCATAAAATATTTTTCACCATTTATAGACTGTGTCCTTGTAGGACCACATAAGTCTGTGTGAACAAGCTGTAATGGTCTAGTAGAAGAATGTTCTTTAGGTTTGAAAGACACTTTTGTTTGCTTTCCTTTCAAACATGCTTTACAAACTGAATTGAATGGTTTATTCAAAATAGGCAAACCTCTAACATTCTGATTTTTACTGATTCTAACCAGATTGTCAAAATTTATATGTCCTAGGCGTTTATGCCATAACCAATTTTCTTCTATTTGACCCATAAGACAAATGCCTTCATTATTCTCATAGTCAGTGGAATCAAGAAGACTATAGACATTGCCAATTGTTCTCAAACCAGCAGCAACAGTTTTACCAGATTTATTTTTGATAGTACAGTCTTGAGAGCTAAAAGATACACTGTAACCACTATCACAAATTTGACTGACACTCAATAAATTGTGCTTTAACCCTTCAACAAAGTACACATCATGAATAGGAGTATCATCATTTAGCAATAATGTACCTTTACCTCGAACATAAGCTCCTGAATTATCCCCAAAGCGTACAAAGCCACCATTAAAGTCTTCAAGATGCAGAAATTTATTTCTATCTCCTGTCATATGGTGTGAACAGCCACTGTCCAACACCCATAAAGATTTCTTATTTGAGAAAAATGCAGTTTGCACTATCATTGATTGCTCAATACCAGTTACAAACTTAGGTTTCCATATTTTATTAGGACTTGCCTTTGTTTTGCACTGTATAGTAGTATGCCCAAAAGTGTTACACTTATTACACTTTACTGTTTTTGGAAAGTCATATCCTTGATTGTACCCAACCATAGGAGATCTTTGCTGCAGAAATCTGCAAGTATTAACCTTATGACCAAACCTATTGCAATAGAAACAGTATCCATAAAAGAAGCCAAACCTAAAAGGTTTTGTTCTGTTATAAGTCTGAAATGATTTTCTAGTTGCAGGCTTAGTGTTCTGTCTTGATGATTCAGCTTTATCAAACCCTAAACCAGCCAAATCTTTATGCAATTTTTGCTTGCTCAAGATATCATTTAGATGTATTGTACTTTCATACTGTTCAATTTGTTTTTGAAGTTTTGTGGACTGTTGTTCTAATGTTTCAATTTTCTTTTCTCTTTCTTCAAGAAGGGACTTCAAGTTTGAAGTCACTAAATTTGCATCATTTAACTCAACTTGTAAAATCTGATTTGAATTTTCATGTGAGGCTGCAAGTTTCTTTAACCTCTTTATTTCTTTTAAGGCACACAACAATTCTCCTTCAAGATCTATTTCTCCTTGATCTAGATCTTCAAATTCATTTTCTGTTTTGCTAGTTACATCTTCTAATTCTGCCATAAATAGAGTTTCATCACCTTCACAAGGTGAATCATCTGATTCATTTCCAGAGTCTTCTTTAGTAAAAAGACTCTTCTTTTTCTTGAAGGTATTAAATCTCCTTTTAGGATTCCACATTTTCTTTTTGTAGAATTTTTCTGGTTTTTCCTCTTCACTGTTTTGATCACTTAGAGGACATTGAGCAGCAAAGTGTCCAGCTTTGCCACAATTAAAGCACTTAAAAGGTAATTTTCCCTTATATTTCTTTTTTAGTTTTCTAACAAAAAGGGCTTCTATAGCATCTGAAAGTTCAGAGTCACTATCAGGTTCTTCTTTCTTTTCTACTTTAAAAGTTGTTTCTTTTGAAGAAGAAGGATTATTACCTATCCTCATCTCATAGGCAGTAAGAATGCTTTGAAGATTATCAAGTGTCATGGTAGAAAAACTTTTCTTTTCTTCTAAGGTTGAAACCTTAGTTTCAAACTTGGGTAACAAGGTTCTAATCACTTTATTGACAACCTCCTTTTCTTCAACATCTTCACCAAGACCCTTTCTGGAATTAACTATTTCATCAACTCTAAGAAAATAACTTGCTACTATTTCATCTTCTTTCATTCTTAAGGATTCAAACTGATTTTTGAGTGTAAGGATTTTAGACTCCTTAACCTTAGCATCCCCTTGATAAATGGTTTCAAGTTTTTTCCAAATATCATAAGCAGAAGAACAATGCATGACTTTAACAAAAACATCTTTAGTGAGACCACATAAGAGAGCATGCTTAGCTCTGGCATTTAACTCATACTTAGTTTTATCATCAGGATCAGTAGGAATAATAGAAGGAACTGTATATTTTGTGATCACAATATTCCACACATTAAGATCAACTGAAATGAGATAAGTTTCCATCCTAATTTTCCAGAACACATAATCAGTTCCATCAAAAAGAGGAGCTCTTGAAAGTGAAGCACCTTCCTGAGTTTGAGCCATAAAACAAACTTCCAAGTGACCAGGAACAATCCCTAGGACAGACCTATATGAGGGACCCTATGCTCTGATACCACTTGTTGGAAGTGGAAAACACTCTGAGAGGGGGGGGTGAATCAGAGTGTGACAAAATTTTAACGAGTTATACTTTTATGGACCTTGACAATTTTAATTCACAGTGTGAACAGATGGCTGAGACTTAACACTTTGAAGGAGTACATTAATGCAGCATAAAGTATACCATTGAACCAACTAAAACATCTGATTCAGACCTTGTTTAACAAAATGGTATTAAAAATATTACACAAACTTGAAACATTAAAAATACTTTCAATATTGCATTACATATATCCAACTAAACAGAGTATGAGATAAAGAGGACTAGAATATGATGTATCAGAGCATACACTAGTAAACAGAATGAAACACGACAATGCAACATAACACAATATTTTGCATGAGTGGAAAACCCTCTTGGGGTAGAAAAACCACTCGGAAGATCCCTTATGTTAATTCAAAAAGAGCACCAACTCAGTTCACATGTTTTAGAAACCACAAGGCCTCAAGGAGCACCAACCCCTCTTCTTATCAATGTATATTTCAACTCGAGCTACAACCACTGGTGATTTTATGCATGCACTTTATTCTTGCAGTCACAAAACCATCAGGGATTGGAGCGAGAATATTTTTATCAGTCTGTACATATGAAAATTTTGCAATAATATTCTTCAACACTATCCAATCTCTGAAAATATAGTTTCAAATCAATAAAATCTCATAAACTCTGAACAGTATGATTTCAAATCAACAAACCCTGAACAATACGATTTCAAATCAAATAAAACCTCAAATACTCTGTACTGTATGATTTCAAATCAATAAACACTGAATAATATGGTTTCAATTCAATGAAGCCTCATATACTCTGTAACAAAAACAGAGTATTGATTCTCAAGAAACCCTCGGCTGGTTCTGTTAAACTACGGCACTGTTTAACGCTTCCACTTTGTTCACACTCAAAACACGGCACTGTATTTCTCTGTTTTAATGTTAGAACTTTGTTCACACTCAAACTATGGCACTGTGTTTCTCCGTTTTTCTTCTCACAGACTGATTTGTCAATCTGTTTTTATGCACACCCAGAAAGAATCCCGTTTTCATCTTAAATAACCTGTTAACTTACAAGATTTGTAAACTGAAAAACAAATAACTGATTCTAACTGTGCAACGGAAACAGTAGAAACGGAAGACATTTTAATTTCCCAGTCATGAAAAACAAAAATAAAGCACAACCACTTCCTTATTTTTATTTTGCATAACTAAAAAATTTGAACCAAGGTAAACAGAATCTCTTAAATCATGTGTTTCAAGAACCATACCTGTTAAACGCAAACTGAACAAATAAACTAACCAGTCAACCGTTAATCTTTTGAATGAAACCATTGTTCGCACCATTCTCTGTAACTGATTCGAGCTCTGTAGCTCCAGCGGCACTGTGACTCACACGGCGTTAGGGTTTGACGGACTCCAAACCAAAACAAATGAAACGCCAAATGCAACTTCCAAGAAAAACATTAACTTGTTCGATACAATAAGTATCATGGGGAATATGCCCTTTAAACCGTAGCAATTTTAAACCAAAAATGTCATTAACATAAATGCAAAGTCAGAGCTATCGTGTCACCAACATGGCTCCAAAGAACATGTTTTAAAAACACTTAACACGTCAGCCAAGTCAGTATGTCCGTGTATGCCAACACATCACCTTTTTTCTTTCTTGTCATCGAGGACAAAAGTACCAAAGAGCAACAGTAACGGTATCCTCCTTTTTATTTCTCTCTCCACACAGGACACGATCTCTTCACACAAATTGCTGAAACTCGAAAAGGAGAACACAATTTCTTTAGCAAGACATTCGATTAAGGTAAAATCAAAATAGGATGTATTGGAAGACAAAAATAAAATAAAAATAAAATAAGTGTCACGTATTCACCAGTATTTGTAGATTTGTAAGAGTAATTGAATATGTTTTTTAGCAAACAATTAGCAAATAGAAGAGATTAACCAATTATATTGTATTAATTAATTATAATGAATCAATAGATAATAGAAGAATTCAATCAAATTGTATTAATTAATTATAATGAATCAATAGGTAATAGAGAAAACTGAATTTTGTGGTATCATTTCTAAAAGCAATATTTTTGCTACTTTCATTTATTATGCCAAGGGATGCTTTGCAACCTAGGGTTTGACGTGGACCATTTGGTTGCACTTGGTGGTGGAGTTCTCTCTCCTACATATGGAGGAGGTGGTAAGGCCTCCTATATATGGAGGAGGTGGTAAGGCCTCCTCCACAGTGGTAAAATCTTCTCTCTCGTTTGCCTTTGTGACCCATTCTTTATGCTTTTCCTTCTACCTGGCTCTCTCCGTTCGGTAGAATCTATTGTAGGCGTGTGAAGGAGGTCTCTGCATTCAATGCCCGATGAAAGAGGACTCAAGTGGGATGGGCATTAACTCGGTCCAACCGATATCCTTGAAGTAGGTGGAAGAAGGACATATTGCCAAGTCCTTTAGAGATGCCATTGTTGGAGGCTCTGTGCAGGTCCCCCTTGAAGCCAAGTTTGACCTGGCAAGTGCTTCCTCCTCTGGGTGTGATGGCGGAGATGGAGGACGAGGTAAGGGCCCTTCCTCGCCTTTTTTTACCTTTTCTATTTTTCCTAATGAATCTATGACCAAGGCTCTTGAATTGGAAAATATTAGGCTTCAAGATATTGCCATTTTCTTTGCTGTTACTAATTTAGATAGATGCCCGGCTAGAAAATTTCTAGATGACTGGATGAAAAATGTATAGATTAAAAAGTTAGGGTTTAATTTCTATTTCTGTAGAATGATTCAAAAAGGTTTATTCATTCTTTTCTTCAAAGATAATAAGTCCCAGACAAAGGTCCTCCAAAAACAATTCTGGGCTGTTGGTCAAACCACCTTCCAAACCCTCAAATGGTTCTTTGATGCGATCAATGAAGATATTTTGGCTCTCTCTTTCCCTCGCTAGCTCCTGATTAAGAACTTGCCTCCCATATTCTAGAATTTCATCCCTCGGATTCTAGAATCTATCGGTAGAGTGATTAGGGTTGATCACTCCTCAAATATTGTCCCCCACTTTGATGCCAGAGTCCTAGTCTCCATTAACCCTGGCATTGATATTTTGAGTTTTATTGAAATTAAACTCCAAGGCGACATATTCACATGTATTATCAAAACCCTAGGAGGCCTAAACTCTTGCTTTCTGTGTAAACGGGAAAGACACATCAAAAGATTATGCCCCATCCTTTCAACCAAGAAGAAAATGGTGTTAACCCTCCTAGAGCCGCCTCTAAGTCAGGTGTCACTTCTCCCCTAACTTAGCCACTAAGACTGAAGGATCTCCTCCTATCTTGGATAAATTGGACTCTCTCAAAAAGACCATTAATAATGTTGTGGCTAGCTTCATGAAAGAACAACTTGTGAACCCCCTGTTATTGAAAAAGATTTTGCCTTTGGCTCCTTTAATGCTAACCCCCCCCCAGTCAACTGTATCTGCTGCCATCTCCCCAATGGAGTGAGTCAAGGGATCTGGCTTCCAGGTGGTCTCTAGAAAGAATAAGAGGACAAAAAAAATGCCCAACAATTGGCTTTGGAAAAAATTAGGCCTAGAGGGCAATAGATGCCATGCTCTATTGAGGCACCCGTGGAGGATGGTGCTAGTAGGGCCCCACCTGAGACCTTATTAATGAATGATTCAAACAAGGACTCCCATGTTAAATCTATTATTGTCTTTTGAAGGGATTGACCAAGGAAGCTGTGATAGTAGAATAAGGGATGTAACCTCCTCTACCCCCTGTGATCCTCATTTTGCTTCTAATTCTAATCAATTCTAGGCCTTGGCTGACTTATCCAATTCGGCCATAGTATAGACTAGTTTTGAGGATCCCCGAGGGGATGGAGATTGCCCCCCTCCCTCTCATATCATTTCCTCTTCGGGCTTTGTCCCTATGAAATGTAATTCCTTGGTTGATGATGACAATGTCTACTATGAGGTTATCTTGACTACTCCAATGATTGACAATCCTAAACATAATTGCCCTTCTAAGTTAGGTCTATCTGAGGGTGATACCCTTGAGGAAGCCTCCTTAATAGACATTCATGAGTCTGAGATTGAGACTGAGTTGAGATCCAACTTTTTGGTTACTAGTTGTGAAGGGACTAGGGAGAATGATAATATGAATAAGGAGATTTCTGAGTCTGAAGCACTCACTAGGAGGAAGAGAGGCAGGCCATTAGGCTCTAAAAATAATCTCTCCCCTACAAAAAAGGTCTAACCAGAAGGCTAGCTTCCCCAAGTGTTTTAGTAGCTTTAAAGCTGACAAGAATGATAATTAACTATCTAGTTACAATGAAGTGCCTATCTTGGAATATCCGGCGGTTGGAATCACTCGATAGGAAATATGTGTTGAGAAAAATGTTTAATCAGCATAAGGATTTGGACTTTGCCCTATTATAGGAAGTTAAAGACATTAGTTTTTCATTGGAAGTCAATCTTAATTTTGTATGGAGAGATGCCCTCAAATTTTGCACTAAACATGAGAAAAGCAAAGGGGGGGCTTCTATCCTTATTAACCCTAAGTGGAGTAACTCTATCCTTTTCTCAGGAGTGTCCCCCTACAATAGGGCTGTATGGATCACCTTTGAGCATGGTGACTCTTCCTTTGAGCTCTGCACCATGTATGCTCCCAATGATTATAGGGATAGATCTGACCTCTAGCAATGGCTTACATCCCTTCCAGATATCTCGTGGATCTTGGGGGAAGACTTTAACATGGCTGAACACAAGGGAGATAAGTTAGGGGGATCCAATGTTGAGTGGAAAGGGGGAGAGAAGTTACACTGGGAAATGCTGAAAAACATTAAGAGACTCTTTGACCCCTTGGAAGTTTTAAAACAAGCCTATAAGGCCATCTAGTTTACCTAGTGCAATTATCAAAAAGATGGAAATATGAACTTTTGTAGACTGGACATATTTTACACTAATAAGGATGCCTTCTCCTTTGTCCCAAATCAACAAGGGTGCTCGGTGATTGTGAGGCCTTCTTCCGTATCTGACCATCATCCCATTTTTGCTGATATTATCTTCAAAAGCTCTAACAAGATTGATAACAAAAGTGGTGGCAAATTCATCCTTAACAGTAAATTATTGCAAGATCATGATGTTTTAGTTGCTATTTATATTGTGAGATTGTTCAATAAATGGGACTCTCAAGATATCTTTAATATTACTAGGTGGAATATCTCAGTGTCTAGCTAGCAGAAGATACTTTCAACCATTGGCAAGAAGAAGGTCAAGGATGCTAGACAGGTGGATCTTATCCTATCCTCTAATCTGCATAAGGTAGAGCAAGACATTCAAAGAAACCCTAACAATTCACACCTTACCCACTTGCTGGTGGTGGCTAGAGGTAAACTCAAGAAACTTTAGCATGGTAGAGCCATGAGAGCCAAAACAAGAGCTAGGATGTTGTGGTTGTCTCAAGGAGATAAAGGGTCAAAATTCTTCTTCAACCTTCTGAAACAAAAATAGTTCAAGGAAAAAATAGACAAGCTGTGGGTGGACGGTAGGGAAGTCTTTGAGGAAGAAGAGATCATGGATGAATTCCTTAACTTTTACAAGATGTTGTTCTCCTCAGAGGATTCTCCTGCATTCATGCTTGCTAGAGACAAATGTCGGGCTCTTGTCCCCAAGATTCTATCTCTTGAAGAAGGTAGGACTCTTAGTAGACCCTTCTTGGTTGAGGAGATCAAAGGAGCCATCAACTCTTTGCATAATGATAAAGCCCCCAAGCCGAATGGGATTACCATTGAATTCAATAAGGCTAATATTAGTTGGATTGTGGATGACTTACTAGAGGTCTATAAGGAAGCTACTAAGACAGGGTCTCTAGGTGCTAACATTAATAGAGGCCTTATCAAACTTATTCCTAAAGAAGGAGACAAGGCTCTTATAAAAAACTAGCATCCTATTACACTACTTAATGTCTCCTATAAGATCCTTGCGAAGATGCTTGCTATTAGAATTGAAAATATCCTGCCCAAGTTTATTTGTACCACTCAGACCGGATTTATTAAAGGGAGATACATCTTAGAGAATCTCATTACTAGTTGGGAGGCTATGGACTGGGATAGACTTTTGAATCAAAAGGTGGTCATGTTTCTACTGGACTTTGAAAAGGCTTACGATAGGATTGAATGGAACTTTATTTCCATGATGCTTAAAGCTTTTGGTTTCCCTAAGGTTTTCTATCAATATGTTCAAGTACTTCTTAGGGATGGTCATGCCTAGGTGTAAGTTAATGGGTTGATCTCACAGCCCTTCAAGCTTAGTATATCTATTCGACAAGGGTGCCCTCTAGCCCCTGCTCTCTTTGTAATAGCCTCTGACGCTTTGTTTTATCTACTTAGGAATAACTCTCTCTCCCCTAAGGTTAGAGGGATCTCCTTTTTGGACAAATCTGAACTACTTAATATTCAGTTTGCAGAAGACACTGCACTTTTCTTTGAACTCTCCAAGGAGAACATGAGTGCTTTATCTTCCAAGCTCACATTGTTCTATGATGCTTCAGGGGCAAAGATTTCTCAAACCAAATATACTATGCTCAGTTGGTCTGAGCGGCCACCAGATTGATTTTTCACCTATGGGTTTCAATGGGGAGGACCTAACACAATTGTCAGATACCTCAGGATTCCTTTTGCAATCTCTCCTTGCCTCAAAGGTATGTGGGTATGGATTAAGAGCAAGATTGATACCAAGATTACCAAATGGAACAAACACTACCTCTCACTGGCCAGGAGAGTACAAGTTTGTCAGAAGATTCTGTCATCCTATAGTATCTACTATGCCTCTATATGGATGTTTAGTAATTATAAAATCAATCAGTTGCAAGAGATCATTAGAGATTTTTTATGGTCGGATGGTAGAAGTCACAGAAAAGCGTTGTATGGACAAGTCTATTGGAGGACTAGGACTTAAGGATCTTAAAGTGCAAGGGATTGCACTTGCTGCTAAATGGATCTTCCATGCATTGGAAGGTAATGAACCTTGGAAAGTGCTCATTCAGAATAACATTAGACTGGGTGTTCCCAAGAAGGCTAAATCCTGGAAATCCCTTCCTATTAATGACCTTTTAGCTGGATCCTTCTTAGTCTCTACCGTAGGCTCTGTTGTCTTTAAGTCTATTTGGAAAGCATGGGAAAGCATTAGATTTAGTATTGGTCATAATTGGATCAGCCAAGGTAAACAATTTTGTGGGGAAAGATCAATCTGGTGGAACTTAACCCACAATGGTAAAACTCAAGCTCTCACTCAAGGATATTCGGCCAAGAAATGGGCCAGCAAAGGTATTTGTTGTCTTAAAGATGTTATTGTTAATGGTGATCTCATTTTATGGCATGATCTCTCCAACAAGTATCATCTTCCTTTATCTAATAAAAGAACTTATAACATAATGTACAATGCATGTGATCTCTTGCAGCTTCCTAAAGGATGCGATGTGAATGAAGACAGGTTTGTATCCATCTCATGGGTTGATGGTAGCACACTCTGTAATGTGAAATCAATTTCTATCTATAAAACTCTATCATATAATGCTAATATTCTTAATCATGTTAATGCTAACTGGTACTCGGATCTATCACATGCTCAATGGGGTGAAATGTTTAAGGCTCTTTGGAGCTCTCCTCTAGCTCCTAAAAAGAAAACTTTTAGATGGTTGTTAATGCTTGATAAATTGCCTATCAGATTTGATTATAGTAAAGAAGATCTTTGTAATATTTGTAAAGTTAAGGATTCCAGTAGACATATCTTCTTTGACTATATTATTGCTAAGGAAGTGTGGCTTATTTTTGGTTTGATTATACTGATGCATATTAACATACTTGATGTTGTTATTGGATTTATTAAAGGCATTAAGAAAGACACTAATCTTTTTTGGAATCTCTTATCTTGTGAAATCCTTTGGTATCTATGGATAATTAGGAATATACAAATATTTCAAGGGGAAGAAAGGGTCCTTACTGAGTCTTTTCGTAGACTCACCTTTCATTTTATCTTCTTGCAAGTTACTATGGTTATCAGGCTGAATAAGGAGAAATTTCGTAGGTTCCTTACTGACAGGCATACAAGAATTTTTATCTTCGAACTCTCTCATGGCTATACCTGGGGGAGAGTGAATGCTGAAAGAACACCCTTTGTCAATGCCTTGGATGCTCTTATGGAGGAAATTGGAGGAAATGGAGAGTTGGTTCGCCAGCAAATGGTACACTCTACCAAGATGTTGGATGATCAGAGGTTGGTCTGGATGGAAGGCCCCTTAGGATGGATTGCTTAGATCTAGCACAAAGTTGGGTCATGATGGTTGTATATAGCTGGATAGATTTTGTATATGCCTCTTTAGTTGTATAGGCTTGTTTATGTTTTTCATATATATCAGATTAGGACTGTATAGGTTTTTTTCTATATGTTGACGGGTATTTTGTATAAACCCATATGTCAGTTTCCTAACCTTCACATACTCTCTGATGTGGTTGCCTACTTATAAGGCTGGCATGAACTACTAATACAATTTTAACTGTTTTGTACTCTAGTTTACTCTCTATTATCAATATAAAAAAAAAAAGGTAATAGAAGAATTCGATCAAACTAGTACATATAAATGGAGTAAACAAGAGAGAGGCTTAGACATCAAATTTTCACACCTATCTTTATCCTGAAAGGCTATTTACACAATTGTAACGAAGGGCATATTAATCTTTTGTAATGCCAATTTCTTATAAAAAAATTAATGTAGCATCCGCAACGACAAAAAAAAGGAATTTAAATAAAAAAACTTATATTTATAAGTGTAATAATTTATTTTTAATTAATTATTTAAATAAATTTTAAAGAATAAATTATTTTATAATTGAGATATTTTAACTTTAATAAAATTATCTTAATATATATAAAAAATTAAGTTAAATCAAAAATAAAATTGAAATGTAGCCATTATTAAATTTTAATACTAATTTTACCAAAATTTTACTGCTAATATAATAGTGGCTATTGTTAAATTATAACCCTAATTGTAATATAACTTTAATGTGAGGGTTCAAGGTTAGTGTTCAATTTGATTTAGTATTAAGGTTAGGGTACAATTTCATTTAGCGTTACAGTTCAATCTAGTTTAGTGTTCATATAGGATTAGGGTTCACTCTGGTTTAGTGTCTATTTAAGATTAGGGTTCAATCTAGTTTAGTGTTTAATTAGTATAAGGGTTAAGATTTAATTTGGTTAATAGTTAGATTTGATTTAGGGTTTAGGATCAATTTTGTATAGGTTGAAGCTTGAGTTTGGTTTAGGGTAGAATTTGTTTACAATTGAATTGAGTTTATTGTTATCATGGTTAAGGTTATTTTTAGGGTTAGGTTTAAATTTGGTTTATGGTTAGGATTTAATTGATATAGTGTTAATATTATGGTACAATTTTGTTTAGAGTCAAATTGTCAAAATTTAAGATAAATTATTAGGTTAATGGTTAGGGTTCGATTTGGTGCAAGGTTACAGTTGTGGTTTTAATTTTTTTTATGGGTTTGTTTGTGGCTCAATTTGGTTTTTTGTTAGTGTTTAGTTTGGTTTAGTCTTAAATTAGATTAAGGTTTAGCATTCAATTTGATTTAGAATAAAATACTAAATTAAGTTTTCTATTTATATAATATTATAGTATTAAAATATTTTAATTTATATAATTTAAGTTAATTAATTTAGTTTAATTTAATTTAATTTAATTTATTTGATTTATTTTACTTTAATTTATTTAATTTAATTATTAAACTTTGTTAAATTATTCTATATAATTAATTTGATTTGTTTAAATTTACGTTATTATAAAAAGTATATTAATAATTTGATTTAGTTTAATTTAAGGTATACAAATTTATACTTATTATGATATTTTATAATTTAATTTGGTAGACTATTCAATTTGATTTAGGATTAGGTTTTAATCTGGTTTGGGACCTTAGCATTCAATATTTGGAATAGGATATAATTTATTTTAGGGTTAGTTTTAAGATTAATAATTTGTTTAAAGGTTAGAATTAGATTTGGTTTAAAGTTAGGGTAAGGATTCATTTTGGTTTAAGGTTAGGATTATGGTTTCATATGGTTTAGGGTTGTGATTAGGGTTAAGATTCAATTATTTTAGTGTTGATGTTTAATTTGGTTTAATGTTCAATTAGGATTATGGTTCAAATTGAGTTTATTTACAATATTAAGGTTATGATTTGATATAGAGTTATAAATAGGGTTTAAATTAAAATATTAATCCTACTTTAATAAATATTGGGGTTGAATCTAGACGTAAGAAAAATATTTATTATATTACTATTATAAAATAAAATAATTATTCAATTAAAAATAGTAATAAAAAATTTTATATAAAAAATTTAATAACTAATCCTTCACTTCTAATTTAAAGATAAATAACTATTTAATAAATAATAATAATAATAATAATAAATAAATATTTATTGTCATGAATCTAACATGATAAATGTAATAACTAATACAATAATTTAAATAAAATTAAAAAATTAAAAAAATATTTGAGAAAGATTTGGTTTTTTCAACATATTTCCACTTAATTAAAGCTATTATAGAAAGAAAATCCAAAAAAACATATATCTACATTTAAAATATTATTACATAATTTTAATTTTGAGAAAAGACAACTATAACATATCTCCCTAATCTATTCAATATTGAGATATTTAACTCTAACAAACAAATACTAATATTTTAACTATGCATATTTTGATATATTTAAAAATAGCTATTGAAATGTATTTAATTGTGACTTTCTAAAATTATATATATATATATATATATATATATATATATATATAACTTTTTTAAATAATAAAATAAAATAATAGTGTACATTTTTTAATCTTTCTAAATTGATTATTATTTATAAAATTATGAATAAATGAAAGTCAATAAGTGTATGTGTGGAGGAACAAAACAAAATCAATAAAGTAAGTAATATAGTAAATAAATAATTAATAAAAACAAAACCAATAATATAATATTATTTTAATGACCTAAAAAGAATTTGAAAACTTAAAAATCATGCATCTTAACTAACTAAAAAATTCATAGATATAATTGGTGGAAAAGCAATTGAATAATAACGCATTAATGAAAATTCGGTCCAACAGATTGCAATAGTACTAACCTAATGGCAAGTACTAATAATAATGATGTTTTTGGATTTGATTGTGAAATGTTGTTTATAATATCCAATCATATCCAGAAGCTTTGAAAATTTATTTTTTATGAATATGTTTTATTTATGATTTGAAGTATTAATTTAAAATATTTAATAATACTAATTTAATTGTTTATTATGATTAAATTATGATGTAGATTGTTTTAGTTATTGATGGATATTTAATAGTCACCAAAATAATTGAAAAAAAATGTCTTCACAAACCTACTCAAAAATGTAAATTTAACATTCTCTTTGTTATATATATGACAAGAAAATAGGCTATATAATTTTGTAAGGGAAAAAGTAGATATTTTTTTAATATAAATTGATAGAGAATGTCTTTTTTTTAATTTTAAAAATATTTTCTCCTACGTGAAAACATACAAGAATGTTGAACATAATAATATTGAAAAAAAAAAATTATTGATTGAATTTAATTTCATAAAGAGTAGTCCTTCTTTAGACGAAAGAAAATATACTTTAAAGATAAAAGAACTCACTACTCACTAAAATTAAGAGTTTATGGATTTTAGACTGTGAGGAGATTGGTGAATTTTCCAACCAGTAGCGCACTAGAAAAGAACCAATAGCCAAACGACAACAAAAATAGGGGAGACATCCCTCAAAGCTAGACAAGAAAGACACGATATAAAGTATTGTTTGTGAAGTTTTATTTTAGAAAAAATAGGCATGATAGGACACGAGGATATTGTATGTGCTTGAAAGAATTTATAAGCAACAAGATGAAAATAATGATAGATAAAGCTTTTGTGACTTTTAATGTTTTTGAAATATTAATAGGTACAAACCAATTGTTTTTATCCATATTCAATCTTTAATAGGTAAAAACTCAAACTTTATTTTTATTACTATGAAAGTTTTGAAATAACATTTTAAAGATTAAATTATAGTCTAAAGTGATTGAGGTAAGTACATAACATTGTTGTTAAAGGAAATACTTTGAATTTGGAGATTGCAAGTTTTAAATCCACAAAGTTAATCTTTTAGTCACATTATCTTGCTTATGTATGTGCTCTATGAATGAAAGATTTTAGATAAGCATATGAATTTACAATATTACACTATAATAAAAGTATGAAGCTATCATTCCAATGAATGCATTCTTGGTTAAACCAAGTGTCCTCATATTCAATGGGATTCGCAAATGTGCATGACAACATGAGTATACTAATGGATGTTTTTTAGATTCTCATGTTACATTTGGGTACTAAAGCTTAAGGGGGTCAAATGGAGGTTGGAAGAATATATCATCTCTACTTAGCCTCTCACTTGGAGATTGGATACATTGTTTGAGAGGTAGTTTTGGTAGGAATCATTGGTTTTCTTTTACATTTGACAATTAATTTTTTTAGTTTGATGTATAATTTTTAGTTTTGATTATTTTTTGTTGAGCATTGATGAGGAACATTGGTCTGATGGAGTTATGTTGTTCTATCTTCACCTCTTGATTGACATAGAGGAAAGTAGTCTTCATGATGAGTTAGTATGTGGTCTTATACTTCTAAAGGTGTCTCCTATGCTAAACAAGTAGAGTAAAAGTAGATTTATTTGATATGTTATCATGTAGTTTTTCATCGTTTGAAGATACACTTCAGAGCTACATGTCCAAGGAATCAATAAGATAGTGGTTATTTTATTTGGGTGTTTGGTAACCAAGACAACAAGAATTTGGTAGTCAAGATGGTAGAGGAGTAGTAGTTTTGAACCTTTGGTAACAAAGACAATAAGAAGCTTTGATAGCCAAGACAATGAAGATGCAATACTTGTATTGTTGCTCATATTCCATTTCATACATCCTTAGAGAAATTTCATCATGATTTTTTCAAGTATTGTCAAGAGAAGGCAATGGATCTTTAGGTTATGGAAGGCAACAACAAGAGACACTATATGTATATGACTAACAAGTGTTGTTCACAAATAAATGTGAAGGAAAGGGTTGGAATTTGGAGGATATGTACAAGGTTTGAGATTGGTTGATTAGTATGGAGAGATAGGATATCAAGTTATAGAATGGTCAAACAGTTCTAGTTGATGGATGTTTCAGATCATTTTTAAATATCATTTAGATTAAGAGTCTTTTCTTAAATTGATTATCCTAGATGTTAATTTGTAATTATTTCATATGGCATATTAATTAATTTCTTGTGATTAATAATTTATAATTTGAATAGTTTTTATAATTGATGAATTTTTAATACTCAACCTTCAAAAATTTTGTGGAGTTTAGATCATCCACAAATTCATGTGGCTACCCAAAACTCATGAGTCTTTAAGCTGCAAGTTCTTTGGTTAAGAGTCCAAGATTGAGGGTTATCCATTCCATCAAATTTGCCAAAGGCACAATCCAACCCTCCTTCCTTGTGATGTTGAAGCCTTGTACTCAATATGACTTGTTTCTTGATAAATTTATTAAAAAAAATTCATTTTCACCAAAAGACCAAAGACCTATTGAAATCTTTATAATTTTAAAAAATAGCCTTATAAACAAATAGTAATTTAAACCTAATGCATTTATCATTTACAAATGTAATCTTCTTCTTCTTTTTAATAAAATATTTGATCATAGACCCTGGAGAATGGAATTGAATCCAAAGCGCATAGAAGTGAACTTACTCTCCACTCCTGCAAAGTTCAAAGCCAACTAGGTCTGAAGCAGACACAAGGGCTTTCTTCCATCCGTCCAGCTTATCAAGGTTCCTGCCTTCGCGTTCATATTTGGAAAATGCCGCACCATACGGTCCATTGTCGATGTAACGAAGGTCAGATGGCTTGACATCATAAAATACAGGAACGAACATGGAGCTTTTATGATCTCGTTGGTGTAACATAAGAACGAGCTCGTCTAAACACGATGAGGAATGTGCATATCCTTTGGAGAAAATGGCTATCTCAACAACAGATGAGCATATGGCACTGTTAATGGCACAAGAAATAGAGTCTCCCACTTCCATCTCCAGGCGGTCAAGGAATGCCCGGCACCCTCGATCCTCAAGAAGTTGATAAAGTTGTCTCCCAAGGGTTTCCTTCACGTCGGGGCCTCGGTGGCTGATGAATGCATCGTATATTTTTGACGTTGCACTTGATCCCTCCCTTTCCTGTTGACATTCCACAATTTCGTGGTGAGATGAGGAAGAAGAAGCCATTAATGCATGATTAAAATGGGGATATACATGGGACTTTCTACAGCAAAGCGAAGAGAGAAATGCAAGGTCTGTGAATGGCTTTCACTACCAGGCCGGTGAAGGGCCATAGAACCGTCTTTACATTGCAATTGGACCTATCTAAACAGCTGGCCGATGAAGGAACATCGTGAATGGTGTATATATTTGTCTCTGTATTGGTATGGGTTTATGTAAACATCAAATACATTGATTACAATGTACGCTTGATAAATTATAAAATGATTTATTTTAATATAAACGTTATCATATAGTGGATTATAAAAAGATCTTATTTCATTCTATTTTATTAAAGAGTTCATGAGCTGTTGTGTAATTGACGTTTCTCTCTAGTTTTTTAATAAGTCTTTATCATATTTTATTAATTGAAAAGATGATAATATATTATTTTAAAAAGTGGGTGGTAGGAAAGTACAATTTTAGACATGAAAATATTTTAAGTAGGGTTTAGCCAAAACATTAGTGAAAAAAAACAAAATCTTTATTTAGTGAAAGTAATATTGATAGGAAGGGGTTCACAATCATCAAGTTTGGGATCACAATCATCAAGTTTACCTCAAGCATCATCGAGGTTAGAACTGTTATCGATGGACTCCCATCCAATTAGAACATCTTTCTCCTCCTTGTCCCCATCAACAAGGAGATGAACATAAATAAGGTAAATAACTAGCTCTAATTGAGGGAACTAGCTAGTATCGAACCAACTTGAAGCACCATGCCCTTGAGAAGAGGTGGAAGGTGGTGAGAGGGTCGGACCAATGTCAAGCAACATAATCCTTGAATCTTTGTGACTAAAGAGCCTTAAGACTATGATATATTTGGTCTCATCTTGTAGATTGGTCATGACCATGCTTATGCCCATGAGGAGAAAATAAGGCAAGATATTATAATTTGGAAATCATATAGGGAGCATTACCTTAGTCATCAAGGAGATCCTACAAATGCACAAATTCTAATGCAACCTTGTGATCTTGCATCAAGATCTTCATAAGAAAATTAGAAAAAATCATAACTTAAGTGTACATAGAAAACTGAACATCAACTGGACAATCTAAAAAGAGAGCTAAATTTCTATCTTTCCAAATACTATAGAGAATTTCCACCCTAAATATTAAAGGCCAAATATAAAAAATTAAATGGAAGGCAATACCAATCATCCAAAAAAAAACATATTCCATGAGAAAGGTTTGGATAGATGTAATGTTGTAAATTGCATACCTTGCAATTTCTCAATATATAAGTCTCCTCTTAAGATTAAAGAAAGATAATTATGCAATATAATTCTCAATCCCATGACCCCTTAGTTTGATTTTCCATGAGCAAATGTGCTAAACATAAATGTCTATGTGACATACTAGCATCCCAAAAAAAATTGTGACTAGATCGATCATTGGAGCATACACTTCATGTACTTTGGCAATGCAATTTACTTAACATTGATGCTCGAGTCTTGTATTAGGGGATTGATATCACTTGTAGGTTGGTTCTTATAAATTCTTTGTAAGGGGATTGGTGTCTCCAATCTATTGATCCTCATAATCATTTGTAAGTTTCATATTTTTTTTGTGAGGTTGGATTTGGATAATAGATCTAAGCATCTATTCTCGTTGTGTTTTTTCCCTTTTGGATTTTCACATATATTTAGTGTTCTCTTTTGTGGATGTGTGTTTATGTTTACCATTTGGTTAGTTGCCTTAATGTTAAATTAATTTTTGAATGATTCTAATGATTAATTAGATTTGAGGTTGAGATTAAACATCTTTTTATTTATCCGTCATCTAATTATATGTATGTCTCTAACAATTGGTATTAGAGCAAGGAACTTGGAAGAAACTTAATATCTTGAGGTAGATCCAATATGGATAACATAGTAGTTCAATAAGGTCTTTCTTCAAATAAGGTAACTCTATTTGATGGATCCAATTATATATTTTAGAGAGTAAAGATGAAAGCCTATGTAATGAATCTAGGTTATGATGTTTGGTAATCTATTGTGGATGCTTATGCGATTCCAAAAAAATACTCCAAGAGATTAGATAGGAAGGAGAGCATGTGAAACAAATGCAAAAGTCGAGAGTTTAATTTTATATGGTTTATCTAACTCTAGGTTTGTGAAGATAATGCATTGTAGGACTACAAAATAAGTTTGGGACATGGTTTACAATATCTGTGATAGTAATTATAAAGTGAAGGAGGCAAAACTTTGAAACTACCAAGGGATATTCAAATGTTTTAATATGAATGGGGGAGAAAATATCACTACATACCTAGTGTAGGTTGGCAAAGTAGTTAATTTATTATCAGAGGACTAGGTGAAGAATTGAAAGAATCAATGATTTTCATAATGGTAGTCAAATCTCCTCCCTCTAAGTTTGATTCAAAAGTATCTCTAATAGAAGAAGCCAAAGATCTGAGTAGTTTGACTATGGATGTGTTACATGGAACATTAACTGCATATGAGATGAAAATTATGAGTAAAATTATATTCAAGAAAGGAGGCGACATTCAACACATCAATGAAGAATGAGGATTCAAATTATCATGAAGATTTTGATTCAAAAGAATAAAATTTATGCGTATTCAAGTGTAATCAAAGAACCATGGAAGATCAATAGAAGGAGGTCTTAATAATTTCAAAGGGGACATTGAAGAAGATGTGGTCAAGCAAATTATTAGAGAAAAGAAATTCTAGGTGGATTACATTTACAATATAGAACTATTAGAGAGCTTTATTGACACAATACCAAGAACCTCTGGTAATTCTAGACAAACCGAGCATTCAATAAAGCACCTCTAAGTTAATCTTTATTTATGGTCACCTTCTTACAAGGCTCTAATAAATCTATCAAAAAATACTACAAGAGGACTGATTGACAATACTATTTGTAATGAGGCAACAAAGGATGTAAGGAAAATACAAGAAATTGTCAGTGTTATGTAGGAAGGTATGGTACAAAATAGGATGGACACATATAGATATTTATTGAGACAATATGAAGGAGTTCTAAAACCATAACAAATCGAGCAAATGCAAGTGATCATTAATATCAAGAGGAATTCTACAATGGCAGCAAGGGGTGGAGTGTAATGGCATGAGTGTGGCGAGTTAATAATAACTATTAACTTTTAGCTTAAATTTGATAACCATTTACATTTTAAAATATTAGCATTAATTATAAACAAATATTTTCAAAATAAAGATATCCCCTCATCAAAATTATAATTTTTTTAATGAATATTTATATTAGAATCTATTAATTAAAAAAATATAGTAGAAATATCCACATAAAAAGGGTACAGGGACACAAGGTCACCCTCAAAGTCATAGGGGTAGAACCTAGAAATCAAATTCATATGGACATTGCCCAAAACATAGTAAACAAGAACAACAATAAAAACAAGGGGCCTAGCCCCAAAATCAGTGAGAAACTAAGTAGCCTTGAAGCACACCCAACAAAGGGTGGAGGGGGGTCTCAGTCATCCATTTTACCCCATACATCACTGGGGTTTGGGTTGGCATCAGGAAAAGACCACCCCTTGTCTTCATGAGTCTCGCCTTACTCTTTATCATTTATCCTCTTTGGCGAAATAGCTATATCTAGCTGAGGGCCACCCCTTGTCACCACCACCGATTAAGAGCCATCCATTACCACCACCAAAAGTCATCCCTGCACCACCCAAAGTCCAGTGGAAGAAGAGCCTCTATGGGTGAGAGAAGCATATAACCATCAAGATGAACAACCCCACCAAAGTGGCAATGAGGGACCTTGGACCTGGGGGATCTAGAACATCGAGCAAAAAATCTTTGATGTTGATCGCCCCACGAAGGAGAGAAATCACATGAAGTGGAGTCATCTAGGGGCACATGAGCCACAATGCACAAAGCATTTCCCCAATGATTAATAAGCTCCTATAGACGAGTCATTTTATTGGCTTGGAGCTATATCTGCATCATCACATTATTACAAATAGTAGCTAGTATACAACAAAACAGATGTATCAATAGATCTGTGAGCAAAATTAACAAAAAAATTGTATTTCCATAAAGAAAAGAATATCCACCTTGAAAGGATGCCAAACTTGGGTATACCTAGAGGGAATACGAGGAAATCCCCCAAAATCACCATGTGCTAGGAAAAAGGCTTTGGTCGATAAAGGTGGAAAAATTATGAATCGAAATCCAAAATTTCTAAGCATGACGACAAAACCAGAAGAGATGCATGAAAGTCTCTAGTTGGCCACAAAAACTAATGCTAGTGAAGATACACGGGTTTCTATTCTTAAAGAAAAAATCCTCAAGGTAAACAAGAAATAGTCAGATATGTTTCTGTCAGTTTTAAGGGAAGTGAGAAACATTATCACAATACTCACAAAGAGATTCTTGTTGTAGTCAGTACCCTCAAATCCTTTTATATGTTTATTGTTGATAAAATATTTCTTCTCCGAAGTGATTTGCAAAACTTGTGAGGATTTGTTAAGGAATCTAAAGATAAAATAATCAGGCGAAGACTTTTGAGATGGGCTCAATTTTTTAATAATTTTGATTTTGATATTGAACACCTCCTAGGCTCCAAAGATATATTTGTAGATTTTCTTTCCAAAGAAGGGTCTTTACCTTCAGAAGGATGTGTTCATGTAATGAGAATCTGACAAGAAATATGGGTTGAGCAATTTTTTCTAGAATTTAGTGGTAATCCATTTAATAGAAGGGATCCTAGAAATTTTGATCTTGTGAATGACTATTTCTTAGATACGCAAAAAATGATGTAGGCTAAACAATTGCTTACCACTCCAAACATATGGGTTTCAGAAAAATTCTTTCAAATTGCAAAAAGCACAAAATTGGTTGATGAACAAATTGCTTAGTTCTTTCTCTCTCCCAAAATTACATATCAAATTCCTATTATATTTTTGAATCCTACAGTTCAAAAAACAAAAAGGTGATTACGTCAAGAAGGAGGCATTCAAAATATAAAAGATCTTTTCCAAGGACCTTTTTGCCAAGTTCTCAAATTTGATTATTCAGGATACAAAGGTGTACTTTGGAGACTTACCTTTGGCTCATTTCATGATAACATGATCAACATGTATGTTTGTTAAAATTATGGACCACATAGAATGAACTCAATGTTCCAACATTGAACAGTAGGAGCTTGTCTTCGACATCTTTTCAACACTCAAGAATCAATCTAGATTCATACTAAAACATTTAGGTATGAGATTGGGGATAACAGTGCAATCACCATTGGAATCCAGAACCAAGGCTTTATGCATCATATGGAAATAACCAAATCCATATGTTTATCCATACAATTTGGAATCTCCAAGTTCACATGATTACTTAAATTGTTCAACATGTGTACAAGGATAAATTAGTGATGAACACTATTGTGCATGGGTTTGTCACTCATCGGAGTTACCAACCACTTCATTAGGAAAAGTTGGAGTGTCCCACACTACTTTAAAAGGGTTAAAGTTGCCATCTTATTGTAATCACAGGTTATCTTTCTTGTGATAAAAAATGTAAAGATCCCCTTATCTACTTTAGGGTCTAAAGAGGTCTTGTACAATGCTTTATCTCCTTCTTATCCCACTTTTAGTAGTGGCCTACCCACTAATGGTACAAAGATGATTTTCTTTCAGTGTGTCATGTGCTGGTTCATGGAACTCAAACTACATTATTTACTTGATCATGAAAAGGCGATGGGATTAGTCTATAAAAGGTGCCCACTTTCTCATATCAAGTAAAATGTAAGTGGAAATTGAGTCTGATCCTTAGGTTATAAGGAGCCTATAAGATCTCTATAAGACTAGAGAAGTATGCTCTTCCTTGTTGCAGGAAATCAGAAACTCAAACCTTTGAATGAGATTATAAGTCTATCTGTCTTGATTGGTTTGTAGAAAAGTGTGTGATTTAAGTCATACAAGCCAGTCCCTTCTGTCTTACAGCTTCTTGTCAAAATATATGAAATTCTACCTAAAATTGAGAACTGACACCATAGGAAGGTGTGGTGAAAGCCAATAGTATCCTAATTGTAGGTTTTAGTTGCAAAAGGAAGTGTTAGGATGTCAACACCAATCCTTTGATCAATGTTTAATAGAGTGCATACCAGGTTTGTGTATCATATTCTGAGTTAGAGATGACACCAAGGTGTCAAAAGTTTTTCGATCTAGACGAGTGAGATGAAACTGGACCCTTACATCTTCCCATATGCAAAGATTCATAGTGGCTCTAGAAAATAAGTCCTTGGGAATGCAAATGTATTTCTTAAGAAATATTAATAAGACATAACATAATTATTGATTTGTTAATGATAGATGTTACATCGTTGCATGGTAGCTTATAAAGCCATTGACTTATCCATAAAACTAACCTACGAGAATGCAACCTCCCTCAACTAACCAAACTACCTAATTAATTTTAAACTACAACACTTTTTGTTGATTCATTAACACCTACTCTACCCACTAGTGATTTTTTCCCTTCCTCTTTTGGTCAGAGATAGAAAAACCAATATCAAGATGTTTCATAACAAATAATATTATTTCATAGGTCAACTATGTCCACAACATCATCACCTTCAATATCCTCTAGTTCAGAACCCTCATCTATTAATTCATCCTTTCCTTTTGTATCAAAAGGGATAATTCCTAAATTTTAGGAGTGGGGCATCCTTTTGAAAGGACAACAATTTTGTTAGTCAAAGTCAAATGTAAGGGATAACTCACATTGTTATGAATTGGAATAAAGGTTCTCACTATTATCGTTTGGATTTCATCTCTTTTCCATCACCAAAGGAAAATGGGTGCGTGAAATCTGTAGATAGAAGAATTTTCATGTCTCTATCTCAATTAGTTGTGGGTATGTTCTACATGTAGAGGGGATATTTATTTACAATGTAGAGATGTTTTGATGGAAACTAATTTATTTTTTGGATAAATTACAATTCTTCCTCTATGCATATTGATCTCCAAGGTGAATCCAATACTATCACCAATTCTATTTAAATAATCTTGAGTCTAATATTCAAATAGAAGGTTGTACAATTTTATCTGAATCAATCCATCAATTGGATAAGCATCTATGGGATTAAAATTGGGTGAGCACTTTTTGATAAATAAATCCCATCATTTGTTTATCCTTAGTCCAATCTTCATTGTCTTGTCTCTTTATTCGAGTGACTTGAAGGTAGCGATGAAATTACTCTCAATGTGAAGTTGAGGACTATGTTGAACTACCAATTTACTTGAATATGTTCCTCAATTGATGTCATTGGAAATTTTTCTCCCATTATTTTTCAATTAGGGTTCTCTCTTTGAGAATCATTTCTTATCCATCATCAAACATTGAAACATTTATTTGAAATCTACCCTTCTACTCAAAACCATTATTTTCATCGAGACCACCTAAATTTTGACACTCTACATGTATTCTTGCATTATTTTGTAATATAAATTTTAATGATGCTATTATTCAATTTTTTGTTTGAATAAAAATAAAATGTTTAAAATATAAATAAAGAAATTTGATACAAATTGTAGCATCATAAAATTGCAAACCCACAATTTTGACCACATTTTAGGTCCTCACCTATGCAACTGCATCTCCCTGATTGATCAAGACCCCTCTCTGTACTTTCATCTCGAGTCTCCTCCTATTTTAGCCCTTTTGTCGCCTTGTGACCCTGTCCGAGCCCCAAAATAGGGCAGAATAGGGGCATGGCACTGCTGTCCCCCTCAAGACAAGGGTGTGGCACCCTGGTCCCTCTGGGACAAGAGCGTGGTGCCCATGTCCTTCCCCTTTGGGGTGGCCCTAAGATAGGTCGATCCGACCCTTAAGCATAATTTTCTCGTTGGGGGTTTAAACTCTCTTTGTCGGCCTTCGATGGGATGAAGATTAATCCTCTTATGCATGTATGAAAGGAGACATAATTCCCTCATTCAATATACACAAGCTATACTAAAACAATAGACAATAAGCTAAAATCAAGCGAAAGGTATTCATCAAGCATTCAAGTCCTGAAGAATCCATCAAATTATCTTCTTCATGTGTCTTCTCCATTCATCCATTGGAGAAACATTATAACATTCATTTTCTATCATATGATTGTTATAGGGTTTTGTCATGTTACATACCATTTTATGCAACACTTGTGATTACATTCAAGAAGCAAAGTAATCATCATCAACAAATTGCGGATTTACAAGGTATACATTTCCATCATTTACATTTAAGCATTTGCATTTACTTTATTTCAAGGTTGATTCCTCAACCGGGGTTTGACTATGTAAAACCCCTATCCACGACCCCTTTCCTCTTATTTTATGCATGTAGGTTGCAGGTGCACAACTATAATTGCAGGTTTGGGCTCCATTTGCAAAGAAGGAAAAACCCTTTTCGGCGCACGGATTTTTCGGAGGACCAAGTACACTTTCAACTTAGTCGAGACAAATTTTCTCCAAATTTGTAGGGAAGATCCGTATTAGTCTAAATATCTTAGATCTGAAGTTACAGAACGATTCTGAACCGGTAGCTCCTCAATTCATCCAATTTATCTCCCTCTTAAGCATAGTCAACAAGTCAACTCTCCTATTTACAAAAGAGGGCAAATTGCATTCTAACCCTTGTAATCCACTTGGTATTCATATTCTTATTCCCCTTAGATTTGGATCTATTGGATTCAAGCGCCTCTTTTGAATGTAAAGTATCTCCCAAGTGAAAATCATCCTAGTGACTTCCTTTCTCTCTCCTAGGTGGGGAGTCACTAGGGTTCAATTTTCCACTTTACATTTTGGTGAACCCGACGTATTACACTTTAATTCTGATTTCTTATTGTTAGATTTAAATTATTGCAATTTGAATTACAAAATTTCATTTCCAAGTTTGATCTTTTTACAAAATTTAGAGGTTAATTGCATAAAAATCGTAATTTTTCATTTTGACAAAATTAAGCTTGTGAAGTGTAGCATTCTAGTTGCTTGTTTTAGATCTGATTTGTATCTCAAAATTGTAATTCAAATTTGTCTTTTCATTCTAAAAATTAAGTTGTTAAAAAGAAAAACCCTAGTTTTTAGGAATCTCCTATTTTGACCTTTAATTGCTAATTTGACTGATCTAGACATCTCCAAATCAGCTTTTTTTTAATTCTGCAATAAAATCATAATTTCTATCATCCCTGAAAAATTTTGGAAAAATCGGACCAAGTACACTTTGCACTCGGTCCCTATCTTTTTCCCTAAATTTCGGTAGTCGGAATTGACTGCATTTTTTTTTCTTAAATCCATATAATTGGCGCACTTTATCAATTTTTGTACTGCTTAAGGTTGAATACAAATTCAAATTTCCACACTCTTAACTTTTAAATTAATTTTCATAAAAAGGTCCTAATTTTATATCTTCTTTTTAAGTAAATTAAGATTTTAATTAAGAGACTTGCAATGGCAATGAATGGATTCGATTTATTTTCTATTTCACATATGATTACATTATTGTTAACATATATTTATTACAATCATATGCTGGATAATGGCTTCTTTCATTTCATGTTGCTTCTTTTCATTCATAGCACTTGGTCATATTGTGTTGCTAGGATTTCAAAGTCATTTCGTTTCCAATTTGATCTCAAATCTTGCATGTACCATTTTTGTTGCATTATGGTGATGATATTAACTAAATGCATTTCATATATTAATCACCTTAAGACTTTCATAGATCCCAATCCTAGAGACTCTAATCCTTATACCTCTCCTAGGGTATCTTGTGTGAATAAGATGAGAGCTAATATTCTAACCAATGATCTCTTTGAAAAAGAGAAAGCATTGGACAGTAATATAGACCCTTCTTCTTCTCATAAACATACCCTTGAGAAAGAGGGGCAACATCAAACTATTAATATTCTTACCTCTTTAGACCGTCCTTATTCTGCTAGGACCTATCTTCAACACCAACGTATATGTAGAGAGGACGATGTTATGCATTTTATTCATGATATTTCCCCTCACATATAAATGAGTAAAGATGAACCTTTAGATGATGAAGATGTTCATCCCAAATCTCCCAAAAAGCATAAGACTAACAAAGGAAAGAAGATTATCCTTTCACATGATATTCCTTCTTCATCTACAAATCCTTTTATTCCCCCTTACGCGTCACATTTCAAAGTAATTCATGATCCTATTCCTCCAACTTCCCATTTGCAAAATTCTAATAGTCGTGGCTTTAATGTATTAACAAAACAAGGTTTTAGAGGATAAGGACTTGGGAAATATTAACAAGGAATCTATGTCCCTATAAACCCACAAGCTACTACAGAAGGCCTAGGAAGTGATACTCCTCTCTCTACGGATGAACTCCTTAAAGGCTCCAAAATTTTAAGATCTATCTTCACAGACAACAAATCAAAAGAGCCTGCAAGAATGCTTCTTCTTCAAAATGTCCTTTTTGCTCATTTCATCAAACCCATGATCATAATACTGATGATTGCCCTGATTTTCAAAAATATATTCAAGATGGCATTGACAGTGGCAAAATTAGAATCATGAATGATAATCCTTCTTCTTCCAAAAATTCTTCTCTTCCATGTCAAGAAAATGAATTAAAACACAATTATCATCCTGATAAACTAGCTATGAGAATCTATTGGAGATTGAAATATGATAAGAACATTTGTTTTCCTCCTAAACACCAAAACAAGAATCTTAAACAAGTGAAAGGTGAGGAAAATTGCATTTTTCATGATTCATATTCACATTCTCTTGGGAAATATCTTGCATTTAAGAAATTTGTTCAAAATCAATATGATCGTGCACGAATTTCTCTTACAATAGATCTATTTGTCTTCCTTGACATGAACATAGTGCCTTGGCACTTATTTTCTTTTCATGTTGCTCTTCACCATATGACATAACTAGCCAACTTAACCGAGGGCTCTTTATCATTTGTGGTGGTATTGTTTCAATTTTAAATACTTTGGGGTAGCAGCATGATTTTTACTTCCATATCTCTACCTTTATGCATTACTCATTATTAGATCGCCTTTCTTGCATATAGTTATTCTTATGTGAGCATATAATTGTTCTTTGGTTGTTCTCTTTTCTTGGAGAGGAGCATCTTTAATGAGTAATCCACTTCTTCTCTTGCCTTCATTCTCTTAGAAAACTTACCTCTTCTATAGTTTTGATTATTTACAAGTATGATGATATGCCCCTAGCATGGAATGATCTCCTGTGAAGTACATGACCCTTCCTTGAGAGGATTCGTTCCATTAGGAAGGCATATCGCTTGACAATAACCACCATTAGAAGAAGTGTAACATTTCTCCTTGTTCTTCTCACTTGGGGGGCAAGGATTCAAGTCCTTTCTCTTTCTTTCTATCTCATTTATTGTTATTTCCTTTAGGGGCTGCATTTTTCATATGTGACTAATCCCTCTTTGGGAGTATGTGATTCTCTTTCTCTCATCTCTTATACGATTACCACTTATTGAGACGTGTATTTTACATCTACTAATGTCTTTTCTTGCATATAATCATGTAAGTTCATTGTGCATTTCTTATGTTTAATCTCTCTCTAGAAGATTGTGTAACCTCTTCTCATTGTCTCTACACTTGGGGGGTAATAAATTCTCTCTCTCTCTCTCTCTCTCAAAGGATCCACTCTTTCCTATGTTGTGGATGGTGAGAGTTTCATTACTTGATATCATTCCTTGTGTGAAATTGTTGTTGTTTTCTCAAGGGTTCTCTCTTATATCAGAGGTGTAAGTCCTTGACTACAACCTCTATCACACTTGGTAATGTACATCTATAATAAATTCGCCCATCCCCATTTGGGATAAAAGTGAGTCATCTTTCTTCAAGAATCCCTTTCACCTAGAAATAGGAGGGAGGAATGAATTCTTTTTCTCTTCTGCACTTCATTCTAGAAGATGTTATATTTGTCTTATATAAATCCTCTTGGGGGGTAGATGTCTTTTGAACAAAGATCTCTTCTCCTCCAAGGATCTCCTTTACACCTATAGAAAGATATCTCTTTTCAACTATCTTATCCTTTCTTGAAGAGTACTCCCTCTCTAGCTTGTATTTATGACATTGTTGCATAATGGATATCTTCTTGGTGTCGAAGGAAGGTATCCTTATTCTACTTTCCTTAAGATATCAAAATTAAATTATATTGACATCTTAAGGGGGGGCACCAACATTACTCCTTTTGTATTATATTTCTCTCCCACATTGTATCCCTTATACAATGGGTCATTTTCAAAACTAGAGGGTAGCTTCTAAGAGCGAGATGTCATCACTTTTTATTTTATATAGTGGGTCATTCTCGGAAATAGATGGCAGCCTCTTAGAGAGAGATGTCATCGGTTTTCCCTTATACAGTGGGTCATTCTTGGAACCAGAGGGAAGCCTCTTAGAGAGAGATTTCATCGGTTTTCCCTTATATAGTGGGTCATTCCCAGAACTAGAGGGCAACCTCTTAGAGTGAGATGTTGTCACTTTTTCTTTTATACAAGGTGATTATTCTCAGAACCAGAGCACTGTATCTCAGAGCGAGATGTGACACCTTTCTTGAAATTTGTACTATACAATTTGTAGGATACTCAGAAATAGACTCCAATGAGGTGCTTTGAACCTTACTTGCACACACATGCACGAGGTTGAGTGGAACTAATGTTCTCACCTTCCTCCCTTACATGGATCACCTAGACAAACTCTAGGGGCTAGTTTTCCATGTCCTTTTTCTCCATGGATCGCCTGATTCTAGGGGCGAGATTTCCATGGTTTCCTCTTGTTTGTCTTTCTTCTCATGGATCACCAAGGTGTGTATTCATGTCCTCTCTTTCCTTCCTCTCATGAACCCATAGTTTTACTATTGATGGTTCATGGATGATGTCAACTTTGCTCTTCTATGTGATTATTGGTGTTTATGTGGTGGCATTTGTCTTTGTCTTTCAATTAGTTGTTTGATACATTTGTATCAAGGTCTCTATGGCTAGTTGATGTGTGATCTTGTGTTTTGTTTTTGTCATGCGTCTTTTGTGCTTTGTCTTGTGTTGTTTGTCTCATTCTTTTCGTTTTGTGCGCTCTTGTGTATGTTTAAGTGAGTTAAGATCCTAAGATTGGGGGATTTGTTACTCAAGATTAGTGATGTCTTATACTCCTTTTGGTATTTCTCTACATCTCTTATCTTCATCTCCCTCTTACTTCTACTTTACTGGCAGTATTGGAAAGAACCATACTCCCGCTAAAGTGGGGCATAAATGTAGCATCATAAAATTGTGTCCCTCGCAACTTCGACCATATTTTAGGTCCTCACCTATGTGACTGCATCTCCTTGCTTGATCAAGACCCCTCTCTGCGCTTTCATTCTGAGTCTCCTCCTATTTTAGCCCTTATGTCGCCTTGTGACCCTATCTAAGCCCCAAAATAAGGCAGGACAGGGGTGTGGTACCCCTATCCCCCTCAGGACAGGGGCATGGCACCTTGGTCCCTCTAGGATAGGGGTGTGGCACCCCTGTCCTTCCCCTTTGGGGTTTCCCTAAGATAGGTCCATCTAACCCTTAAGCATAATTTTCTCTTCAAGGGTTTAAACTCTCTTTGTCAGCCTTCGATGGGATGAAAATTAATCCTCTTAGGCATGTATAAAAGGACACATAATGCCCTCATTAGATATAGACAAGATATACTAGAACAACAGACAATAAATGAAACTCAAGCAAAAGGTCTTCATCAAGCATTGAAGTCCTCAAGCATCCATCAAGTTCTCTTCTTCATATGTCTTCTTCATTCATCTATTAGAGAAACACTACAACATTCATTTGCAAGCATGTGTGTGTATTAGGGTTTTGTCATGTCACATGCCATTCCATGCAACACTTGTGATTACATTCAAGAAGCAAAGCAATCATCATCAACAAATTGTAGATCTACAAGGTATACATTTCCATCATTTACATTTAAGCATTTGCAATTACTTTCTTTCAAGGTTGATTCCTCAACCAGAGTTTGACTAAGGAAAACCCGTATCCACAACCCTTTTCCACTTATTTTCCACATGTAGGTTGTAGGTGTGCAGCTGTAATTGCTGGTTTGGGCTCCATTTGCAGAGACAAAAAAACCCTTTTCGGCGCGCGGATTTTTCGGAGGACCAAGTACACTTTCAACTTGGTCCCGATGACTTTTCTTCAAATTTGCAGGGCAGATTCGTATCAGTCTAAATATCTCAGATCCTGAGCATCCACGAAAGTACAAAATGAAGTCGAGGTGTACAAGCAGAATGATAAATAGCAGAAATCATAAAAGAGTGTAGACATCCGAAAAAGCATGGGTTGAGGCACTCATTGTAATTGATGTTTTTAGCACAGTGAATGATTGAAATCATAGAGGCAAATATTGGTGGATTTGGCAACCGAGCATATAGTTCCAGGTCATGATTGTTGGTGGTTTTTCTTTTTTTGTGAAGGTTTAGATGTCAATATTTATTGCTATTTTTACCAATCTTTCAACTGTGTAAACGTATGAATGAGATGATACAGAATCAACACTTGATAATCACAATGGGAATTGATGATAAAGGGTTGGCTATGCACAAAATAGATACGATCCAATGTCAAAGGTAGAAGGTTTTATTTAGGTGTGAGATATTTTCACCAATGGGGGAAGTGTTTTTCACTCAAAATGTGAATCCTTGCTAAAATAATTTTTATCTAATCTGAGACTCTCTTGCATAAGGAATTATTTTGTTTTCCATTCAAGGGGTAATACTCAAAGAGATGTCTCACATGTCATTTTCAGAAAAGGAGGCCCTATTTTTGCCATTCTTGAATAGATGGAAGTGTGCAAGGAAAACTCATTTTTTTATTTTCACTGAAATGGGGCAAATTTTCAGTTTTCAAGCCAAGAGCGAAAAGTGTGCAGCAAGGCAAGAGGACAACTTGCTAAAAATAGCAAATTTCGAGCAATGAGCAGAATTTGTAATTGGGCAAGCAACTAAAGGGATATTTCTCCAGATTTTAAAATATCTACAATAGGCTCAAGGAAGACAAGACAGGGATAGAGAAGTGTGCAGATTTTTAAAATCTTGCTAGGGCCAATGAGAATTAAGTGTAGATTGCAAGTTGAAGACTAGTCTTCTCAGAGATTCTTTTAGTGTTTCTATTAGGTTCTCTTATGTTTAGTATATCTTTCTCTTCTCTTCTCATTTTTTAAAGTATTCTGAATCTAATTTCTATTTTTGAAGCAAGGCTTCCATGTGTATAGTGCAAGTTTTTTTCATGACAGGTTAGTGTTAATTTTTAGTTTGTAGTATTTTGGTATTTTAGCAATTTACAATCTGAATACAAGCAGGTTTAAAGGTTTCATTTGCAGTTGTCTCTCTTGTATGCACACTATTTTATGGAATGAAATGACCAAGGGTCTTTTGCTTTATATCTACAAGTCAGATGTTTATTTTGTTGTTTTCTTCTCTTCAAGGAAGAGATTAATTTGCTTAGCACAAACTAGAGAAATAGTGTTGTGTGTATAAGATTATCAAGCATGGTTATGGGTAGAGATATAAAGGAGAATGTTATTGTAATGCACTAGAATTTCAAACCCAAATGGTTTCATGTTACCCTATTTGGATACCACATTTGCATATTGTGAAGTTGACTCTACTACCCATACAAGGCACTGGTCATGGCTGCTGCTTTCAGTTTTTCAGAATCTTATCATTTTCAAAATCCCTTTTAATTTTTGTATTTCTTTTTCCATTAGGAGTAGGATTAGTGTAGAAAAACCCCATCTCAATTAGTGCTTAGATGCTTACAAACTAAGGTTAAAGCAATAACTAGGAGTTTATCCATCTTCCTTAGTATTATTCATTGAGATGAGCTGCGGTAGCATGTAATGTCAAGAGTAGTTGAAGCTGAGAGTTGTTAGGACATTGCGTAGGTTCACCCGCCTTGGTCTCACTCTTGTGACTAAGTCTTGTCAAGTTGGCCAAAAACCTTCCCCAAGTTTGTCGATGAGTTAGTGGCAATTCCTCTAGGACTCAGGGAATGTTGGTTTGGGAAACAACAGTTTTCATTGCATGCCTCTACCCACCTTCATGTCGTATTATAACATACATTGCAGTTGGAGGAATCGATTATCCAAGTTATAATTTTTTTTAGAACTTGTTGAAGGAGATCATTCAATATTGCAGATTGCAATTTCTATTTATGTGGAATCAAAAATGTCGATATTGGAAGAAGATCACAATAAAATCACACATGGTCAAGGGAATTATTGATTAAGAGATTAGTCATAAAGACCGCAGACCAGTCAAGACCACACATTAGTTTTAATTTGATGTTGAAGGTGCCACAACCTTTAAAAGAAAATCGTTGAGTTTTCAAACGAAATCATTATATTTTTACCAAATAAGTGTGTAGTGAAAAGGAAAATAAAAAGAGTCATAAGTATTTGAATATTGTTGTTTAAGAATTGATTACACATTTTTTCAGTTAATTCTATTGATTCGTGTTGCCCTAGTTAGGGTATGATACATTATTTTGTCTAAAATATGGCATTGAGTATTCAACAACCTATGATTCCAATATTTTTTGGCAAAAATTATAGTAATTGGGCTCTTAGAATGAATTTGACATTTGATGCATATGATTTATCAGATATAGTTATAAATGGATATATTGAGCCACGAGATGAGTCTACTTTGAGTTCAAAAGATATGAAAAATCTTGATGAAATTAGGCAAAAGAATAGAAGGGATTTGCAAATAATTGGACAAGAATTGGATGATTCAGTTGTTGAAATGATTAAGCCAAGCAAGCATGGGATATCCTATAGATAGCATATCACGGTACTAGTAAGGTAAAAATTGCCAAATTACAAGCACTTGGAAGTGAATTTGAAAATTTGCAAATGGAACATTATGAATCAATAGATCAATTCACATATTGTGTTAGGGATTTAGTTAATCAAATAAGGCAGAATGGTGATGAGCTAACAGATCAAAAGGTTATAAAAAAAAATTTTTAAAGTTTGCCTAGAAAATTTGATGTTATGGTTGTCATAATTGAGGAATCTAAGGATTTGACTACATATTCTATGGATGAGTTGTTGGTTCTTTGAAAAATTATGAAGACGGGTTGAACACAAATTACAATACATCATTGGAGCATGCATTTAAAACATAAATGACATTTGGAAGAGGCAGAGGAATAGGAAAACTAGGATTCAAAGGAAGAGGAAGAGGAAGAAACAATTATAAAAGAGAAGAAAAAAGGAGTCCAAATCCAAGAGGAAGGAGAAATTAAATTTCAGCTCAAGAGGGCACAATAACAATCAAGAATCACACGGTGGGGCTCCCTCTGGGCACCCAGTCTAACCACTATGCGGAGGCTAGCGCTACCCACATTGGGTTACACATGGCTAAAAGAGAAGGCTTTAGAAAAGTTTGGTTGGAGTCTGACTCGTTAAACACTGTCAATTGTCTGAATGGGTGCACGGATCCTAGCTGGACAATAGCTAATCTAATCAAGGATTTCTAGGATATAATAAATGAGTTGGCAGATTTTAAAATTTCGCACGTATACTGGGAAGGCAACAAAGTGGTGGATCTACTGGCCAATCTGGAGGTGGGCTACATGGCGACTAAATGGTGGAGTAGTAGGGATTCATTCCCCAAAAACCTATGCGATTTGGCTCGTGATGATTACGCCACTTGTGTTAATCAATGATCCTTAATCATGATTTGATAGAGTTGATGGGGAAATGGGTCTTTTTTCTTTTACCTAATTGAAGGTCTAGAAACTTCCCTTGTGCCCCATTTTTTGCTACTATTTGGAGACTTTTTTGGTGTGGCCCATTTCTTTCTACTATTCAGAGACTTCTCTAGTGTGGCCCATTTCCTGGTATTCAGTGACTAGGAGCATAATGGGTGGGGACAAGAACAGGAAAGAACCATCTACTTGGGGAAAATGGAAGAAAAACAAGGATGTGTGGAAAGAATTTGTTGATAGGGGAATGGTCCCCTTCTTGGATAGACTTCATGGCCCTTCTCCTCTACTCACAGCGTCCTTTCTCAATGGGTAGAAGAAAGGGATCCTGAGGGCTTATGGAGCTGAGTATCAGCTTGATGAAACCTCGGTGGCGACAGTCACTAGTCTGGTGACGAATGGCTAAAGATTTTATAGAGATAAGAAATCTGGGTTGGAGGACTTCACGAGTTTCTTTGACAAAGAAAAGGTGCACTCTAGAGTTATCAAGATGGTTGATGGCGGCTACAATAGGAAAAATCTTATGGCTCCCTGGGTGGACATGGCCGAGTTCATCATGAGGTAGATTACGCTCGATGGTAGATATGCCAGCATCTTTTCCTATCATTTTACCATTTTGAATCATTTTAGGCATGGTAAAACCATTTTTCTTCCTTTCTATCTAGCCTCCTCTTTAGAAAATAACCTTGAAAAACATTTGGAGAATCCAAACAATCATGTTCTCCATGAACGGCTTATTGTGCTCATCATGGAGTACGCTAAGACCCTTGAAGTTGTGCCCTCTCTAACTGAGAAAGGCCAATAGACTAATATATAAGATGTCTCTGACTCGGAAATGGATTTGGAGGATAGTGGGGGGTGCCATTCCTTTCAACGACCCTGATAATAAGCCCGTGGAAAAGGGGAGATGATGGTCACCCCTGGGACATTTAGCAGTAAGAATCCTCCAAGATGGGCGGCCAGCAAATATAAATCCACCAGCAAACTGATTTCTAAGGCTGAGCCCCTTTCTAAAAAGAAGAAGCTTGCGGCTAAGGACTAAGGTCCAAAGAATTCAGATCAGGAAATTAAACTGGACATTCCAATCAACGTCCTGAAAGAAAAACAGGAGACCATGGCCAAAGAAGAGAATAGTGGGATATAGAGGACTAGTAATCTGATGAACCTAGTAATGGAAGCTACCAGAAGCCAGGAGAGCTGCTAGAAGTGGGTGGAGCAAGAAATTGATACCCTCAAAGTGGGGATTAAAGAGATTTTTGATATCTTCACTGCCTCCCCTGAGCCCAGCAAATCTGAGAAACTCATGATTATGACCCAAAAGCACTCTGAGGATGTCGAGGTGATGAAATCTGATCACGAACAAAGAATTGAAAAGGTGGAATAGTCTATGGCAGAGATAAAGTAAAACCTCAAGAACCTGGTTGATATAAGCAGATAAGCCATGAACAACAGTATAGAAAGGCTTGAAAAGATCAATGCCATGGTTGCAGATTACAGATCCTATCACAGTGAATCGGTGAAAGATATTGGAGGTGAAGATATGGCTATTGGAGACAACAAAACCATTGGTCCTTGTTCCAGAACTAGAAGCAAAAGCAGCAACAAGGGTACCTCCAGATTTATTATGGAGGAACTAGAGGAAATCAACAAGATTTCCATCCAGAAGAACAAGGATCTGGTGCACTCTTAATTGAGTGTTTTTATTTTGTTTTGTCTTCTTTGTCTGCATCTCTTTTTCTTTTGTGACTGTTCTGGGGTGCTCCCCTATTTTGCTATTGGTTCATGTCTGTTTGGCTGATGGACGACTTTTGTAAAACTTTTGGTTTCGGGTCCATGTAAAACCTGTTTATCTTTATAAAAAATAATTAGAAATCACAAAGGTATGACAAATCAAATGTGTAATGTTATTACTATAAGAAGAATGGTCACTTTGAAAAAAATGTCAAAAGAAACAAACACATATGGGAAAAGAAAAAAGCAATTTTTTTCTGAGAGTAGTTTAGGTTCTTTGTTAATTACATGTCAGGTAGCTCAAGAAAGTTAAGTAATATTTGGTTTCTAGATAGTGGGTGTAGTAATCACATGAATAGAAATAAATATTTGTTTGAGAATTTGGATACTATAGTCAAATCAAAAATCAAATTGGGTAATGATAACATTATTGAAGTCATGGGCAAAGGAGCAATTAATTTGATAACAAAGCTTGGTAAGAAAACTATTCCTAATGTTTATTTTATACCTGGTTTGAAGCATAATCTCATAAGTGTGGGACAACTTATTCAAAAAGCTTATAGAGTTTCTTTTTAGAATAATGTTTTCTCTATATTTGATATTTCTCCAAGTAATATGATGATTGCAAAGGTTGAAATGATAAATAAGAGAATTTTCCCACTTCGCATGAAACGTGAAACAATGGGCGAGATTGGAGCAACTTTCAAGGCATCAAGTCAAGATCAAGCATGGATATAGCACTCAAGGTATGGACATATAAATTCCAAAGGATTATGTTTGTTACAAAGAAATAATATGGAAAGAGGTTTACCACCCCATTAAAGCACCAATGAATTCATGTGAAAGTTGTATTTTGGCTAAGCAACATAGAGAAAGTTTTCCAAAAGGAATGACATATAGAGCATGGGCAACTTTAGAAATTCTGCATGCAAGTTTATGTAGTCCAATGCAAACACCATTATTAGGGGGGGCATTTATTTTCTAACATTCATTGATGATTTTAGTAGAAAAACATGGGTTTACTTTTTCAAATATAAATTTGAGACATTTGGATAGTTTAAAGAGTTTAAGCCATTGGTTGAGAAATAGAATGGATTATCCATCAATGTATTGAGATCAGATAGAGGAGGAGTTCA
Organism: Cryptomeria japonica; assembly: GCF_030272615.1. NCBI lineage: Eukaryota > Viridiplantae > Streptophyta > Pinopsida > Cupressales > Cupressaceae > Cryptomeria > Cryptomeria japonica. Next base: position 301,695,043 of record NC_081407.1, on the reverse strand, counting down.
TATAAGTCAAATGAGTTTTTGGATTATTGTAGGTATCATGGAATCAAGAAGAAATTGACTTTCAAGTTATACACCTTAGTAGAATGATGTTGTAGAAAGAAAGAATCAAACAATAATGGAGATGGCAAGAAGTGTGTTGAAATGCAAGAATCTACCAAATGAGTATTGGGCTAAAGCAATTTTATTGTGCAGTTTATATTTTAAATAGAAGTCCAACAAAGATTGTGAAGGACATGATTTTATAACAGGAATGGAGTGGTAAGCATCATAGTGTTTCTCATTTAAGAGTATTTGGTTGTATTGCATATGTACATGTGCCTAAAGAAACAAGAAGTAAGTTCGATGATAAGAGTGAAAAATACATTTTTATTGGCTATGATAAACAATCTAAGGCATATAAGTTGTTTAATCCTATAACCAAGAAAGTCATTGTAAGCAGAGATGTTGTATTCAAAGAAGAAGAATCTTGGGATGACAATATAGACAAAACAATTACAGGTGCAGCACCAATACCATATGATGAACAAGAAAAAGACCAAGGAGAACAATCAAATGAACAACAAGGAAGTCCATCAAGAAGTCCACAAGGAGAAAACTCACAAAGGCAAGTTAAGCAAGGAGAATCATCAAGTGCTTAAGTAAGAAATGACTCAAATCCTACACTTGCATCATTAAAACCAAAGCTTAGAAGCAAGAAGACTAGAAGTTTGCCCAAAATTTATGATCAAGGAGATAGAATAGATATGCAATCAAAGTTTTCTTTATTTTCTCAAGATCCTATTATTTTAAAGATGGAATTAAGAAAAACATTGGATTAAAGCAATGAATAATGAAATGGAATCAATTGAGAAAAATGATACATGCAAATTAGTTGATTTGCCTAAAGATAAAGAATGCATGGGTGTGAAATGGGTTTATAAAACTAAATATAAGGCAAATAGAGAAGTTGACAAATATAAGGCAAGATTAGTAGCTAGGGAATTTGCACAAGACTATGAAGTTGATTATAAAGAAACATTTGCACTTGTAACAAGACTTGATATTGTTAGGATGGTACTAGCAATTGTAGCTCAAAACAATTGGAAGGTCTATCAAATGGATGCCAAATTGGCTTTCTTGAATGGATATTTGGAAAAAGAATTTTATTAGCCACCAGATTATGAGATAAAAAGATTTGAAGAGAAAGTTTACAGGTTGAAGAAGGCACTCCATGGATTAAAGAAAGCACCAAGAGCATGGTAGAGCATGATTGATTCATACATGTTGAAGAATGGATTCAGTAGAAGCACTAGTGAGCTTACACTATACATCAAGGTCAATAAGCAAGGTCAGTTTTTAATTGTTTGTCTATATGTTGATGATTTAATCTTTACAGGTATTTTTTTCTATAGAAATGTTTAAATCTACAATGAAGAAAGAATTTGAGATGACAAATTTGGGTTTGATGAAATATTTTGTTGGCATTGAAGTTACACAAAATAATAAAGGCACCTTCATTTGTCAGAGTAAATATGCAAAAGATACTTTGAAAAAGTTTAGAATGATAAATTGTAGTCCAACTTCTACACGTATGGAAATAGGCACAAAAATAAGTAGAGAAGATAATGAGATAGATTTTGATTCCATTATATTCAAAAAATTAATTGGTAGTTTGATGTATCTCACTAAAAGTAGGTCGGATATAATGTATCGAGTTAGATTGATAAATCTAGATTCATGGATGCACCAAAGAATTCACATTAGCAAGCAGGAAAAAGGTTATTGAGGTACATTGCAGGAACTATGAATCATGGCATTTTGTATTCTACTTTCAGTTGGTTTGATATACAAATAGTGGTTTTGTAGGAAGTATTGATGACAAAAAGAGAACATCTGGATATGCATTTCATCTAAGAATAGGTATTGTAGCATAGGCATCAAAGAAGCGGCCTATTGTGACAATTTCATTAGTAGAAGCAGAGTATGTGGCAGGTACATCAGCAGCTTGTCAAGCAGTATGGATGCGAAGAATTTTGAAAGATTTAGTGCATGAACAAGAGGAATTTACTACAATCTATTGTGACAACAAGTCGACCATTGCACTTTCAAAGAGTCATGTTTTACACAAAAAGACAAAACACATTGACACTAGATATCACTTCATTTGAGAGTTGGTGAACAATGGAGAGATCATCCAACAACATTGCAGATCAAAGGAGCAACTTGCAGATATATTCACAAAGGCATTAACACAAAAAAAATTGAATATTTGAGAGAAATTTTAGGTATTATGAATATTGATGTAATTAGTTGTTGATAGTAAAATTAAAAAAAAGTGTTGGAAATATAAATGTAATTTCTAGTATATTACAGATGTTTCTAAAATCTTCATTGTGATGTGTTATTGTATAATTATCTTATCAGCTAAACTAGTTATTTCCAAATCTTTTAATTACTTCTATTGTCTTCTATATAAAAGGCTAATGTAAATTATTTTCGGATTCAAAATAAAAAAGTGCCGTAGCACATTGGAGTTTCGTTTTCATTGCATGCCTCTGCCCACCTTCAGTCTCGAAGAGTTGGAGCGACGTACTAAGCTGAGCACACTTCTTTCAAGAGCGACAGCTCCAAGGCGAGTGCGAGGAGGGAGCAATTTCTCTGTACAAATCCAGACAAAATTAATGTTACTTCGATGTAATTATTTGCTACCCGTTTAGGCACTTTTTCGAAAGGCTACCTGAAATCCCCATAGAATTTAAACTAGAATACACGGACTATCATCGTTGCGTATTAGTTAGATATTTGATGGGGTTTCTCAACAGCCGCAGCAACACAGAATGTGTGTTGATATTTGATTTTTTTATCTCGCAGATGGCGGCTGGGCGTGGAGTCGATGTTACTTTGCATGCGCAGCATCACAAACTGAAGGACTTGTCCATGTTGGTGGCGGCTGCCACAAGCCTTACCACCCTCTTCTAGAAGCTTTTGTCTACAACTGTTTGAAGGAAAACAGGTGGGACTTTATCCCTGGTACGAATTTGGTTCCACTGTTTGATCTCTGCGTTGGTGACTTCTTGATGACAAGTTTTGTCAAAGCGAAAGAGCGCAAGTTTATGATCCTCTCACTCAACTATGGAAAAACATAAATAATGATGGTAATGCTCACTATATTCACAGCTGCATTGGGAGGTTTTGGTGGTTTGCGTGGAGGGATTGCATAAGGTGTTGAATAAACGTCAAGGAATTTCCGGAGGGTCTTTCTGCTGTTTGTAATGGTGTTGTTAACGGGGCTATTGTGTGCCATGGACAGTTTCTTTTAAGTTGCGTTGATTCCACCAAGGGTGTTGAGTATTATAGTTATGATAGCCGGATTGAGAGATTAGATGATGTCACGTCCGGGTACGTAATAGCCGTATTATATATTCATCCCATTCTTTCCAAATTTGATTTTGAAAAAAAAAACAGAGTATATCTATTATTTAGAGGATTATTCCATGATGGTAGTAATATTATCAAGAGAAATAAAGCTTTAATTGTTGTTAAAATATGATGATTGAATAAGATAAATAAAAATTAAAAAAAAGATTATATGATAATTATAATGCAAATCTAAATAGAATTTCACTCATTTAAATGATATATATAGATATAAATGCATTTACATATTCCCTGCAACTAACTATGAAAGAATATTATAATACAAAATCTGTACACACAAAGGAATCCCCACTGGATTGAATGATTTTATAAATAAAAAGCTCTATTTACAGAACATTTACCTAATTATAACTTTTAAAGATTGAGTACATGAGCGGAGCATAGAAGTTTGAAAAGTGAAGCATAGCAGAGAGAGATTTGAGAGTGTGCACAGGAAGGGAGATGTAGAAGTTAAAGTCTGAATAGAAAATGACAAGGTGCACCAGTTATGATATGTAATGGAGAAAACAAAAAAAAAAAACTTCTGTCTGCGTTGCAAAACAATAGTTCGCCTATTTTTGTACGAAGACTGAGAACTTAAGTGGAAACAAAAGAAAACAGTAGAGGAGGGGGGCGCAAGACCACAACCAGGTTAAAAGAAAAGAAATAGTATAGGAAGCTGTCCAGAACATTGAAAGGGCAAACAGGTGAGGCGTAGGAACTAAAGAAGACAAGAAAAAGTTTAATAATGTACAGAGAGAAGAAAGTGTGAGTGGGAAATCAATTCTCATAACCTATGGAGTATATTTGGGAAAACTTTTGGACCTGGAAAGTAGGAGACCTAATCCTTGTCTAACTTAGTAAATATCTTAATATAATTTAAATGTTTCACATAATAACATGACATCAACATTTAGTACATATGATACTAAATCTCTTAATTCACACATAATTAGAATGGAAAAGTATTCATTAAGGTTCAAATGATATGGTTTATAGTTCTATAAGTGAAAATCTTGAAATTAAGACAATGTTTCATTCATAGACGCTATGTTTTTAGATCAAAGTTTAACTAATATTTTAATGATTAACTTTTTGTGATATTTATTTATTTTATGAACACAATTATTTTGAGAAAGATTTAATTTTTAGTCTAGTTAATCACAATCATTACAATGAACAAAAGATTATTTGAACTTTATTATGATCTAAAACAAGTTTTTAGTTGAAGATAATAAATTGAATTATAATTCTAGAATGTTCCTAATGGGAATCAGATTTCTTTTATTTTGTCAAAAGAAAGATTCAATTCCTTGTAGGAGTAAAAAGAATGATACTGTTGTGAAAACATATTATAGCATAGGCAAAACTAGAATTTATGGAACCAAATTCATGAGATTTTATCTATATATATATAATATTTAGATATACTTTATATAAAGAATATAATTACTAAGTATTTTTTAATTGTTAGAATTTTTTTAGTTATTTTTTAGTTTATATGAAAAATCATGTCCTAATAATATGTCAAAACATATGTCAAATTAATTATTATATAATTAATAATGCAATGTTAAAATACATTGAAGGTTTACCTTTACAATTATAACTTATTCTAAATCCTTATGAATCAGATAAACTAATTCAATGAAACAATTTAATGGAATTTTCAAAAAGTTCATCTAAAGTTCATCTACAGTATTATATCCATACAATTTAAAATATAATCAACTTTTTAATAAACGTTTGTGTATATCATTAAAATGACTCGTTGCACAAGAGACATTGTGGCAAGTATAAATGGTCAATAATTACTTTGAATACAGTTAAGGCTTTCGACTCTTCTTCTCCTGTATCCACGGTAGCCATAAACCCTTTAAGTATTTCAGCTTCTCCAGGCCTGCTTACTTTAAGATTACGCTGCCCTGCGTGCAAAATAGTTACTATCCGTCCTACTTGGGAATAAAAACTAAGTTGTTGTTGTTGTTGTTGAGAACAATACTCAAGAAAATAAGCGCGACCTGCCGATATATGGATGGCGCAAACAACGATTGCATTTGATGAGGCAAAAATCTCCTCCAACTTGTGACGATAATCTCGACCATTCTCTTACATGGCCAGCGATTGCATGGCCACCGATCACGTCAGAAAATAAACGTAGATTTAATCTTGACACTGCTTCATCCGCTGTCTCCGCTGTTATAACGGTGTAATGTGACGGCAGTTTCTGAAACATTTCAAAAGTTAGTGCTTTAGCTTCTTCACCATTAACTACGCAATAAACTATAGAAAAGCGCAAACAGTTAGTTTTCAAAAAGCGACGATGTAAGTCGCACATTCAGTTCAGAGATGAAATTCAATACGCCTGAATGTGGAAATGCTTGAATTATAACCAGACTTTTCAATTCTCGCAGCTCTTGAACACCTTCTATACTCTCCAATTTATCATATCCACGTATGATTAACTCTTGAAGATTTGTTAGAGAAGACAAGTCTGATATTGTTTTCAAATTCGAACAAGAATCCAATAAAAGAATCTCCAGCGTCTTTACCAGCTTTAATTCCACTTCAATTACTTCATTTGTAATTGCAATCTCTGGATGTTTAAGGCTGGGACACATCTCTCCACTGATTACCAACTTTGAAAAACGTACTCTTGTAAAGGACATTATCTGAAGGCTATTCATTTCTTGCAGCCCCCGAGCTCCAAAATAATGCAACTGTGTGAGAGAAATCCATGAAGAAATTCGTTCCCATCGTGCCTGATCAACCCCGAGCCACAGGAGGGCAGTGGATGATGTGCCACTGCCAGCACAGTTATTTGAATTTCCTATTAAATATTCAATTCTTGAATTGAGAGAGGAGTCCACAAATTTATCGTAACACCGGTCATTTGTTTCTTCTAGGATTTTTTTGAACCCTTTTTTTCGCTGCAATCAAAAGGATCGTGGTTAAACTTACACCGTTTTCTTACGAGACAAAATAAATAAAAAGTAAGGTCTCAAAAAATTTTCTTTAAGATTTTAATTTTAGACATATAAAGAAGCAGCTCACCATAGATCTAAGATGCTCCGGCCGCCACAAACGACGAGGGAGCGCTTCGTCCGCCATTTGTCTTCCCAAGTCACGCAAGTGATCGTGCATTCTAAATACAGATTCTCCTTTTCCCCTCCATTCTTCTTCATAATGCTCTACTTGAACAAGGCACTTGTCTAGCAGGGTTTGAGCTGCGTGTTCTGCTGTCCTCCACTGGGACGCCTTCCATATTTTCAAAGCCATATCTCTTGATTTTGCATTAAAGAAACACGCAATATGCATAAACATTTGCTTCTCCTCGCTCTCTAAACTCTCATAAAGCTTCTTGGCAATTAATTTTGACGCTGCAATCGATCTCTTCCTTTGCTCTTGGTAAAGTTGTATGGCTGCAATGGACCCCTGCCTTTGTTGTTCATATTCCATAGGTTGGTGGTGAGATGAGGAGGAGGAGGAGGAGGATGAGATTATAACAATACAACAAAAGGGTGGATATAAATACATAAATATGCAAGGCCACGGAATGGCTGTCAACAGTTGATCAGTAGATTTAATGTTTAGAGTTATTCTTGAACATCTCCAATCCTGAATAATTAAATGTTAATTTAGATAATAATAAGATACAATAAATATTACAAGATATACAAATATTATTAATTGTTTGATCATTAAAATAAATAATGTTTAAATAGTATGATTTAAAAACTATCATATTATATGATTACCTTTACATTTTAATGGAATGTAGAAAGACATAATACTGAGAATATACAGCTAACAATTAACATTTGACTTGTACATTATAATAAGAACAACAATATTTAGATTATACAGCTAACAATTAGCCTTACACTTGTACACATATATTACTTTTAAATAACAATAGTGTGACCTCACAAACAAAATGAATTTTTTTTTAATAATCGAATGATCTGAACTATATATACTGTACCTCTACAAGAATCAAATTTGCAATAAAAAAGTTTATCTGAACTAATTTAGACCGCTAAATAACCATTCTTTCAAAAAAATATTCTTTCAAAAAAATACAAGTCCCAGAGTATTCTTATGACGGATATTCTTTGAATTCTTCAGCTTGGCATTTCGTAATTATCGTAAAGAAAATAAAGACAAACATCAATTCCGAGGAAATGCACTCTGCCTGTTGTTGTTATTGTTATCCACGTACCAGTCGATTAAAGATGTGCTTGCACGTTGTAAATATCGCAACTCTACAAAGCAGCGGAATTTCCAATTCAATCCAAACATGGAGGAGTTCATTCCATAGAGCTCGGACTGTATTTAGTCGTTATCTCGAATTGAACTATTCATACAAAATTTCAGGCCTGGATATAATACTAATAAAAAAATTCTAATTTTAGTTTTATGTGTTATATCCGGATTTGATAGAATCCAGTACCTCATATTGCTGCTCTGGACGCATTATTTTTAATATAATTCGAAGTTTGTGAGTTTATATATGGGTAAACCGCATATTAAAATGAAACAAACAGTTGCCCATCAATGATTTATTTGTTAAATACGTATTATTTTTTAATAAATAATTCAGATTAGAATCTAGGAACGAGTTATATTTTGTATTTTATGGGAGTGGGAATTTGATAAAAAAAAATTATGTATAAAAAGTTATAATCATAATTATAATGATATATTTATTTTACATATACATGATAGACATATTATTATTTTATAATCAATACAATTCAACATATTGTTGAAGAACTTTAGGACAATTTCTGTTTTGAAGAGGATCTAGGTTAAAGGCCTAATACCCAAAATCAATTGTTTCTGGTGGGCTACTACTCGTGGAAAAATATTGACTATTGACAATTTAAATAGAAGAGGTTTCTCTCTTGTCAATAGATGTTTTCTATGCTATAGAGATCTTGAAAGCATTAATCATCTATTCCTGCACTGTCAATTCATTAAGGAGGTTTGGGATGGGCTGCTTGCGGATCTTATGATTAGTTGGACCTTCCAAAAGAATATGAATGATTTCATTGAGCAATGGAACCTCAACCCCTGTACACACCCAATTATTAGGAACCTTTGGCTTCAAATTCCTCCTTTCACTACCTAGAATTTGTGGAAGGAACGTAGCAACTGGATATTTAGAGAAGAGGCTAATAGCAACAAAGTGTTATTTCACATCATAAAACAACAGGTTAAGAAGAATATAAATGCTACTTTGCATGGGACCTCTAAAGTGATGCCAAGATTGATGGATTTGAGAATAAAACATAAATGGGGAATCACCCATAGCCTTCTTAGGATGAATTCGCACAATTTGATCTTAAGGAACAACTGTATCCTTTGGAAGGTTGGTTAAAATGCAACTTTGATGGTTGTTCTAAAGGGAATCCTGGTATATCTGGAGTGGGTGACATCATCAGAGATTGTAGGTGCCTCTTGGTGGAAGGCTATTGTGTCAATCATGGGAAGAGATCGAATAATAGGGCAGAGGCAATGGCAGTTTGGAAAGGACTCTTATGCCTCTATAATAATAAATGCCAAAATGTAGTTCTCGAAGGCGATTCTAAACTCATAAGGATTGAAGCTTTTTCAACTATAAGGAGAGCCCAATCGGGCTAAAAAAAGATCCTCACCAAGGAACAGATTAAACCTTACCTGAGTGAATCTGTCAATTACTCAATTACTCAGGAAACTAATGGCTCTTTGAATTTCTTTTCCCTCTCGACTTCTAAATATGAGCACCAACGTTTTTCAAATTCAAATTTACTGCCCGATGATTTTCAGGTTGGTGACAATGATGCTGACTAGATGGCTTATTTGAGAGTTGTGTTGGATGTCTACTAGGCTTAGAGGCAACATGTATGATAGTCATTTTATTTGCAATGTTCGAAGTACATAGCCTTTTCCACCCCAACTTGCCTTAAATACTAAAGATGAGGAAATCATTCGTTGGAAAGGCAGGGGGTTCATTTTTCATAGCTTCTTAATTTCCCATAATGTGAGTTCCCTCTCACATGTAGGGACGACAAAGGCAATCAATCCAAATATTTTCTTTTTGATGAGTATTTTTTACTGGACGAGGCAAGTTTTATCAGTTGTATTTTATTTTTGTGTCACTTTTAGACTTCCTATTCTAGCACTGTGCTAAAATTTACTGATATGGGGGGCCCTTTGAAGAGGACTAAGCCTAAAAGCTACAAGGAACTACAAAATAATGAAGAGGTGTGGGATGTTTTCCCCAAAGAAAGTTTGACGCCATTCTTTCTGGCCATGAAGGGTTATAACAGAGGCCTGTCAGTAAGATCCTGCAATTCTTGGCAAAATGGTGAGGTTTTTGTTGGTCGAATTTCCTTTCTGGTTTCATCGAAGCTCGTAGTGGGAGTTACTGGGTTGTAGAATGAGGATGAGAAAGTTGAAAGAAAAAGCTCTAGAGATTATGAGCCTTACATGAAGAAATCTTTGAGAAAGAAGAGAGAGGCCGGTGGTAGTGCAAAATGGCTATGGTCGTTATGTCCTTCCTAAGCCCTATGCTATCATTAGCTATTTTGTGATGAAATATTTTTACCTTAGAAGGTAGGTGTACCTCTATGCATGGCTACCATTTTTCCATCCTAAATCACATTAGGCATGAAGATAAGATTAATTTGCCTTATTTTCTTTTCACTTCACTTTTAGCTATTATTGCTAATGGTGCTAACCCTTCGCTACATCAAGGGCGTATTTATATTATTTATAAATATGTCTTTGACCACTCCCCCCATCGCAGTTGTTTGCTTACCCTTCCTAGAAACTTAAAACCTAAGGAATAGGCCCATTGCTCGTCTATTAAAATTGAGCTCATTGAGACCAATCCCCTGCCCTTGCCTAATAGTACTCCTACAACCAAATCCAAAGGCAAGAAGCCTTGTGTTGTGCATGAACATGAAACCCTAGAGGTGACCCTACTTAAAATTAATCCTAATAAAAGAAAATTGGAAACCCCTAAAAATAGTCTTGTTAAAACCAAAAAGCTCGACAAAGATTCCTCCCCAAAAAAGCATCACCATTGACCTCAAATTACATGACTCTGACAAGAAAGAGGAGAGGCAAAATGAGAAGGAAAAGGAGAGCAGTTCTAAAGAGAGAAGGTATGTTCGTCTCTTGGCCAAAGATAGAAGGGTTAAGATTGAATCTAGAGTGACCACTCATAATCTAGCCAAGGAATTTAACCCAAAAGAGGATGAAGCTTCCTCTAATAAGGACACTGAGGATGGGGAGATTCATGTGGAAGAGGAAGAATAGGAGAAACACTACAAGGAGGAAATGGAAGAGGAGAGTGAGCTTAGTAGCTTTATTAATTTTTCTTTTTCCTTATTCAAGAATTTGGTGGTGAGCTTAGTATCTTTAAATCACTCCTTTGGTTGTCCCTAGTTTTTAGTGTTAACTATTACTACTTTGAGTAGCTATTCCAATCCAATTCTCTTCATCCTCTATTTAGAATAGAGACGTCGTCATTCCATAAACTTGTTGGTTGGCCATAAACTTGCTAGTAAGGAGAAGTTCCCAGAGAATTTTTTGATTTGAACCTATCAATCCATAGGAAAAATTTCAACTGAAAGTGCTAGTCCTTTGGCTTTCATTCTTATAGCCTCTTAATGATTTTTATTAGGTTTTTGTTGGTAGACTCATTTACACCATTCGCTTGTGGATAATAGTTGAACCAGTATCTTAAAACTACCTTATGCTTGAATGTGCATTGAAATAATTGTCTGGAAGAGAAATATGGTCATTATCACATAATAGTACAAACATCATCTTAAACTTGGTTATTATGCATTTTTCCAGGGAACTTGATTACTACCTTTGTAGTGCATTTCTTGTAATCAAGTGCTTTAGTCCATCATGTGTAGAAATATATCACCATTAAAATATGCATGTGACCTATAGTATATGGAGGAGTGATCATGCCTATAAAATATAAGTTCCATTGGGAAAAAAGATGTACGTAGTATGTAGGTTAGAGTGGATAACAACATTCCTTTCCCAATTGGCACTAGTTTGGCACACATGCCATTTTATCATGTGTTGATGTGAATCTTTAAATATAGTAGGCCAAAAATAACTAACCCCAAATACTTGATGAGCCTAGTTCCAAACTTATCATGAAACTCCTACAATATCATCTCTATATCTTTCTTGTCAAGGCATTTGAGGTAAATCCTTTTCAATTCCTTTTGTGTAGCTTTCACCCTTGAACACGTATGAGCTTCTTTTCATCTATGACACTCTTATTTTAGACCCATTCATCCCTTATGGATTTTTTTTCCAATAATTATGAACCACATTCATATACGGAACATCTATACATAGTGTTTTTGACTGGAGCATGTTGTTGGCACACTAGCTATTGATATGTTCCTACCAAGGTTTTAGAAAACCCCTATATTATTACAAGATTTATTAGCTTGATCTCAAAATTAAACTCTTGATTTAAGTAATCATTCACTTTCCCTTCTCTCTCCTAGCTCAATCCACATAAGCAAGGATTTAACTACTAGATTAGGGAGTATAGCGACAAATTTCCTCCATAGATGTAATGTTGGAATTTCTTCACTACTTTTCCTAGAGAAAAACATTTCTTGTCAAGGTTGGCATATAGGAATTCAGCATTCTTAAATGTTGGACTCCTAAATGCTAATGTATTTTCATCTCCTTCATCTCCCTTTTGCATCAACACTTTAGTACACAAATGATTAGAAGTGAAGGAATGTATATTGAACAACTTGATGTAATGATACTAGATCACTTGCAATGCATGCCTTTATCTCCTCAAAATATTTATTTTCTTTGCTTCCCCATTTTATCTTTGTGTCCTTAAACATATCATTGAGTGGGTGAAAATTTTCTATAAAACAACACATAAAATTCCTTACAAAGATAATCTTTCTAAATAATGATTTCATTTTTTTTGTTATGCAAAGAGAATTCAAGATGTATTCAATAAGTTGTAGGTATATAGTATATCTATTAAATAGGATAATGACAATAAAATAAAATATTAAAAATTAAATACAAGAGTTATTGGTCCCTTACTAGAGATCACTCCCAAATCATTGTTGAATTTCCCTTCACTATTTAAATACATTCACATCATTCTATGTCAAGGAAAGAGAGATAGACGATTTCTATCAAAGTTATCAATTGACAAAATCAAGAATATTTCCAACATGAAAATACACAATCACTCTATTTATCACCTTCGATCTAACTATCCATCTATTAAGGAAAGAATTAAATTAATTTAGTGTTGTATGAGTCACATGCAAGGAGGGGTATTACATAAAATTATGAGCATGTGTTCTATATTACAAAATTTTATCTACAACTTATCCCCACCATATTTCTAACTAAAATTCTTACAGCTAGATATTTATATGGTGAGGAAAAAAATACATCTACGCCTTTACATGATACACAAAATAATAAAACATCTAACTATCTAAGTAATTTATTTTATGTAACTACTAACCTAAATATAAACTATCTAATTAATTTAATAATCAAACATTCACCCCTTATTATAGAAGTCAAAATTGATTTGAACATTGCAAGAGTTGAACACAACCCTTCTAGATACTTTGATAAGGTGCATTCACCAATCCTCCTTGCTCACCCAAGAAACACTAGATTGAATCTGTCAACGGGTCTCTTGACTATAGAACCTACAAAACCATGTACAAATGAAAGAACAAACAATGTACCCATCCTTCTTGTGCAATGAGAGAATAAATTTACTCTGAAAGACCACATTAAAGGGGAAATGATTGATGTATTTCCATTTATGCAAAAGAATTGATTTAATATAGAATATATACAATTAACAAAATTGTAACTACATAACATGTAGTATAATAACTATAAATGCCACAATATAACATACTTAGATACACTATCATTTCCCATCTTATTGTATTGTTCTTGCAAAATTACTTCCAACACAAATACAATTTCACCTTACCAAGGGACCCCTCTTAAAGTTTATGTCAAACAAAAAGGACATGTTGATTACATAAAAATAAATATAGATTCACGAGAAGATATTTCTCTGAAGAAACAAATTCTAAAATTTAGGTGGAACTCCATCAAGTTGTTTCAGAATCCTCATAAGGTAATAGCTTCAAGTTTATTCTTGGGTTCCCAAAATACCATCTTCTCAAACTCTTGAACCAAAGAATGCCAAATTATTGGAAAATAATCCATACTGAGATGCACCTATAGAGATCCATAAAATTGCCTCTTGACCCTCATAAGAGTATAATTATCAATCACAACCTCATGAACTCTCGTAATAATTATCCATATTGAGTTCAAAAATTCATTTTCTTCAAAAAGAAAAAACTTCACAACATATGCATTCTTCAAATCTATATGTATAAGTAGTGAAAAAAAACAAGAAAACAATATGCTTCTCATGAAAAGCACCATCTCAAATTGCCAATTGACATTTGTTAGTTTTTACCTTCTAAAAGTAGCACCATATGAAGTACTGCAACCTACAAAATCCTAGTAAACCCAAAACTAGTCTTATACCCCATTGATTTTCTAATATAAAAAATATTCATAGAGAACTTAATAAGTTCTTTTGCAAGGGCACAAAAAAAAATCTAAGGAAGTATTCTATATCTTGGAGTGGAAATAAGGAACCACTTAGCATGATTTTTTTCAACTTGTCAAAACATTCTTATAACACCTCTCCTAAATGAGAAAGAAAAAATATATGTAATTAACGAGAATTATACTTGTCTTTCTCTAAAACAAAGCTAGATGAATTTAATCACAAATGCCTTCTCTGGATCTTTATTTCCTAAATTCATAAAATAAAATAAACCTTATATCTGCATTACTAAAGTTTATTCAAAATTACTAGACAATACATGAAATCATTGTGAACATAACTATTGTCCATACCACCCATCTAGAGCTTAAGTTAGTCTTGAGTCACCACTAGTCAAATCTTTGATACAATTCAATGATCCTCGATCATGTAAAAATATATAGAAATTTCTTTCATTCCACTTTCAAGGAAAAATAAGGAACGAAATCATTCCTCTTATTTATTTATTCTTCAATTCATCATATAGGTACTCAATATATTGTAAAAATATTCATTATAATGAACTCAACACAGAGAAAAGGAAGAATTAAATATTCAAGTAAATTTTCATTAAAATAACCTTGCTATAAAAGAGAAAATGAATTAAATATAAGGGAAACTACCTACTATGTTGTGGGGTGCACATCAATTGCTAGATGCATTTAAAAACATTGCTACTTTTATCTTTGCAATGCCTTGATGGCATATGCTTATTTTTGTAACCAACTTCTTCACTCACCTTTTAGGCTTCTACAATGGTTTTAACATTTGGATATTTCTCATGCCACTTTCCACTCTAATGCAAACTATTTTTTAGATTACCTATTAAACATTTTTAAATACCTTATTTCATATGATTGCTTATTCACATACGTAGACCTACATTTCCTCTAATACTAGATTAAAGAATAAATTTTTAATGTATTTTTCATTCACGAAGAGAAGATTATTTACCATAGTTAGATATAGTTAACATAATGGTAGCTATATAACAAGCAACTTAACTGATTGTAACTAAAACAATGTAATATCCTAAGCTGCACTAATGTGTACATCTCCTTTAAGTGTGTCAAAATATATCCCCAATGTTGTACATGAGAGAAAAAATCTCCTCTAGTAGTCCACATCTCCTCCAAGTGTGTCAATACCAATCCTCAAGCACTGCTATGGAAATAGTTGCTCGTCTATTATACAAAACAAGTGCAACCAATGTATATACATCAAGTGCAACCACAAGAAAATCCAAGCCCCCTCTTTTCTAAAGAATGTAAATAAAAAAAGGGTTCTTATCAGGAAATGAATCATCCAAGCGAAATAACCTAGATTGGGATGATAAGATACAGTGATCCTTCATTGCCCTCAACCTATATTTTGATCTTCTTAATCCTAAAAAGGATATTCTTCTATTAATCTTGTAACTATTTCCACCAAGATATTGAACAAATTAGCATGCTTAATTACCAAAAATCTCTTTAATTATCCCTCCAAAGAAAACTTAGAACCCAAATCATTCCTCCTCTTATTTTTCATTGTTCCATTTAACACAAGGATATTCAATATATTGTGACAATTTTCAATGCAACAAACTTGGTAAAAGGAAAATAAATAATTGAAGAGTTGGGTATCGACTAGATCTAATAAAAAATTTATTACAAAAACCTCAGAATAAAAGACAAGATAAATTAAATATGTGGGCAAATAGAATTTCCTGTGGAGTGTGCAAATTAGTTATAGAGGCATCTAAAAACAAAGTACCTATTTTATCTTTGCAATTCCTTGATTGCGTATGCCTATTTTTGCAACCTGCTTCATCACTCACCTTCTAGGGTTTTACAATGGTTTGGATATTTGATATGTCCCACACCACTTTCCACACTAATGTACAAATTATTTTCAAATGCCTCCTTTAAATTCTTTCACATGACTTATTATTCAGATATGTAGATCTATATTTTCTCTAATACCAAATTAAAGGAGAAATGTTTATTGTTATTTTATTTATACATAAAAGATGATTTAATATAGAGGAGATTAAAATAATATAACTATAACTATAACTATGTAATAGACTGCTTGATAGTTGCAACTATGAAAATATAATATCTTAGCTATGCTAACACACATCTCCTATAAGAAAGACATTAAAATCTCTTAGAACTACATATTAGCTTCTAAGTTGAAGGAAAAGTAAAAGTGGAGGCGACGAGCGGGAATGCCTAGGGAGGGGCTAGGGTTTCTGGTGATGGAGGTAGTGAAGGAGCCTCTGATTCTAACAACGATGATGATGAGGAGGGTTCCTTATTGGTCTTTACGGTTTTGTTCCTGTTGGTTGTTGGGGTTTCTGATTCTACGGCAGCTCTATTCTGTTATGGTTTTACAACTTTCCTTGATGTTGGGTTCTTCTCGGCCTTTTCATCCTCAACGATCTATGGTTTTGGAGTTGATGGGAGGCCCTAAAACTACCGCCATGGGTTGGATGGCTACCTTTGGGGTATGCTGCAAGGTTTTTTGTTCTGTCTGCTTGTTGGCCTCACCTCCTTGGAGGTCCTTTTGATGGTGTGGGTGCGAGTGGGTCGATGTGGTAGCGATTATTGGGTCCCTTGTAGTGTTTCTTAGTGTTGTTTGTGGTTTGAGGGCTTTTTGGTTAACTGATCTCTATTTCTTCTTGTTTGGGCCTTTGGCATTTTTGGGTGTGTGGATGGGCAGTTTTTTTGGTAGATCCACATCTCCTCTATTTTGTCTCTGTTTGATGTCTCCTATAGAGGTGGATATTTATTTGGTGGGAGGAGATGTCTGGTATTGGCCTATGGCTTTATTGATGGTGTGTGGTTTCTCTAGGGGCAACCGATGCGCTCCTTTCCCTATGGTTTTATGTGAATACTTGTTGAAGGGATGTTGTCTTTAGTCCATTTGTGCTTGAGAGAGTTTCATCTTTTTGTCATTCATTTCCTTTTAGCCTCATTTTTCTCTGACTTTTCTGATTGAGGGGACCCTATCTTCTTTTGAGGTGGAGATTTTTAGGGCTAGAGATTACCTTTCTCCTATTGAGGTGGAGTTGGGTGCTATTGTGGAGGCCGAGAAATGCTAGTGGGAGGCTATTGGTGCCCTGTTTCTAGGCTGTTTGGGAATAGAGAATGGTCTTTCATTTTTTGCCCCTCTTATTTCACCTATTGAGGTGGTGGTCTTGGAGGGTATATTTTGGTTTGCTCTATTCTTTCTTATGTTCAGGGTTATGGGAGCCTATAAACAACCCATTGTATTAGGTTGTGGGAGCCTTGTAAAACCCACTTTCATTGGTTGTGGGAGCCATATAAAACCCATCAAGGTTGGGGGAGCCTAGATAAACCCCATGTGTATTATTTATGTTTGAGACAGACTGGATGCTGAAAATTTTCAAGGGCCAAGTTTGGCCAGTTCTTGTTTTTGGTTAGGTCCAGGCTTCGGTTGTGGCCTGAAGAAGTTGTTACAGGTTATGGGAGCCAGGGAAAACCCATCTTGTTGGTTGAGGGTGTTTGATACACTCTCGATCTATGTTTTTGGAGGTCAATTGCTTGTTGTCTTAGATTGTTTGTTTTGCCAGCCTGGTCTGTAATGTTGAATTCTTAGTGTTTGGCTAATGTTTGGTGTTTGGTGTTTGGTTTCTGTTGTGTTTGTATGTTTCCATCTTGTGCAGCCTTTGTTCTGGGATTTGGATGCCCATAAGTCCATAAGGTTTCAAGTCCTTTTTAAAACCTATGCTTTGCTGCCAGTAGTCCAGTCTATTCTTTGTTGGCATCTCTTTGATATAAAGGGTTTCAGGGGCCCTTCAAAACCTATTTATCCTAATAAAAAACACACATCTCCTATAAGTGTGTCAAAATATCTCCTCAATGTTTTACATGAGTGAATAAATCTCCTCTAAGAGTGTACATCTCCTCCAAGTGTGTTAATATCCCTCATCTAGCATTGTGGAAACAATCCCTCCTCTGTTTTATAAAATAACCATAACCAATGTAGATGCATTAAGTGTACCCACAAGAAAAGTCAAGACCCCTCTTTTAAAGGAAATAAATAGAGAAGGAATTTCTCATAAAATGAATCATCCCTAAGAAAGAAGCTAGTTCAGGATGATAAAATACCTTCATACCTTACTACCTCAAATCTCGAAATTGATTTGTTTGATTTCTAATAAAGATATTCTTCTATAAACCTCATAGTAGTTTCCACCAAGAGATATAGAACTATAATTTTCATTACCAATGGTATATTGTGAATTAGTAATCATGGTGGAGCCTTAAAAAAATAAATTAGAGGATTTGGAGAAGGAATGAAAAGGACATATAAACATGTCATTCTCTCTAAAATACCATGGTACATCAACCCAAACTATTCTCTATCCAATTTATAATAAAAATTCACAATAACAAATTAGTGATAGAAGGCCAAGAGGCATTGATCCATCTATTTATATTAGTTGAAGATGTCTTCCTTTCAATTTGATGGAAAATAATAGAGTATCTTTTGAAATCTCTTTAAGGAAATTTTATATGCTCAAAATGGATCAACACAATAGTTATTAGAACAATATCAATCCCTTTTTATTGTTGTACTCTAGCAAAAATAATCCCCCTTTTATTATTATAACACCTTCCATATATTTTATACCAATCCTCAACTACTTCAGTAAACTCAATAAAAAAGGTTTTCCTATAATTGCTACTAAATAGTGCTCTTTAGTGGTAACAAATATAAAATATTTTTAAACATTTTTTCCAAATAATTAATCAACATAATAATGAAAAAACTATACATATCTAAATTAAAATTGGCAGGAAAAAAGAGCAAGTAATTGATAATTTTTAGCCATATGTGTCCTTTTCCTTTCTAGTTTAGATGTCAAAAAAATTATTGCAACAGAGTTTGGAGTTTTCTCATGCTTATTTTCTCCTCTCTTAGCATCTACATGGCTACCCAACAAGAATTCATTTCAACTGTCAAACAAGAAATATGGCTCAGTTTGCAATGCCTTTTTGCATCATCTTCTTCCAATGGATTCTTTAAACATATAGGAACAAGCTTTTGCAATGGTTTCTCACCATGTTAAATCAGTGAGCACAAAAACACATTTATAACTTTACATGATAAAAAACACCATAAAACACATCTATACTTAATTTGAATTCAATTGGATGATTTAGCATGTTCATGCATTAGCTATATAACACTATTATCTTCCCATATAAAATTGTCCAAACTTCCTTATGAGAAAGTAACCAATTATCTAACTAATTTACTTTATTTAACAACTAACCTAACTCTAAACTATTTAATTAATGTAATAACCCAATTCTCTCTGACTGTCTCTAATGTTGACGTTCTACTAGCTACTTCTGGCTAGCAGTTCCTTCTGTGTTTCTTGTCTCCCTCTAGTTTTCCTATGGTTGAGGCTGAGGGGTGGCTTTACAGGTTTCCCAATAGGATGGGTCCCATATTCTTGTTCCACGTGACAACCCTACTTTTTAGGAGGACCCTATGGTGGAAAATTCCTCCAGTCACCCTTTTTCTCCTCAGGACCATTTTAACCTTTTTACAAAAATTGAAACTTCAACTTATGCGGAGAAACTCTAGGGTGGAAGCCCTACAAAGATGGGGAAATCTTCTAATAGTCCTACTCCTCAGGCTAAATGTGTGGTTAGTGCACATCAGGTGGAGGTACCTGATGTGTTAGTTAACTCAGCTATTACTAAACATAGCCTCTCCTTGGTTGGGATGTTTCTGGAATTTTGTCCTTCTCTAGACTTGGTGAAAAAATGGGTTGCTACTAGATGGAAGCTGAAAGGAAGCGTGTCCACCAACACTATGGCTAATGGCCTCTTCCTTTTCAGCTTCATTAATCAATTTGATTTGGCTAGTCTTCTCATGGATGGGCCTTGGACCTATGGGAATAACAACTTCCTTTCCTTGTGCAAATGGAAACCTAACCTTGATCCCTGGGCTGATCTCAGTGTTGTGGTCCCCATGTGGATTCCTCTCCCTGGGTTACCACTTGAGTTCTGGAATTTGGAGATTCTCAAAGGGATTACGAACTCCTTCAAGAAGTTCCTTTCTATTGATAGTGTAACAGAATGTAGATCATGTTTACTATTTGCCCAGGTCTATGTTAATGTTGCTATCAACTCGGTTTTACTTACCAAGGTTACCCACCTCTCTAAGTTGGGTTCTTGGGTTCAACCCATTGAGTATGAGAATACCAAAGCCTTCTACCAAAGTTATGTCTATTTTGGGCATCTTTGTTCATCATGTAGGAAATATGACAACCATAAATAGCTTAACCATAAAAGTATGGAAGTGTTGGAAGAGGAGAAAAGCAATAAGGTTGGGAATCATCTAGTACAAGTCCCCATAGTGTTGGAAGGTCCCTCCAATAAGGATATTAAAAATAACTTGCTTAAGGATAAGAAGAAGCAGTTAGATGACCACACGACATCCTCCTCTAGGAATGAGGCATCAAGTGAAGATCCTCCACCACCTTTTAACCCTCCTAAGGATTGTCACTTGGTCATGGAGACTTCAGGGAACAGTGAGCGATTTATTGACTTGAGCCAGAAGCAAGGATATGAGTAGAATGTGAATGCTACTCGTAAAGAAGACTTAGTTATAATTGTTGGAGATCACTTCCTCTCCCAAAATAAAGAGAATGTCAACTAGGAAAACCAGTTGTTAAATCCTAAAAAGAAAAACCATGGAGGGTTTGCTAACCTTAAGGAAAATCTACACATTATGGGATTGTCTTCCACCCCTCCTCCAACTAAGTCAAAGTTTTGGCTAGCCAAAGATGACAAGGAAGATAAAGAGTGGACACAAGTTTCCACTAAGAATAAAAAGAAGAAAAAAGTGGATGTGGGAGGTAACAATAAGGATGAAAGACCTTCTTTCAGAGACCCTAGACAAAAGGATGCAGAATGAGAGGTAGCAGTAGGGAAATAGACAACCTTGGAAGGGCTCTCAGAGAATAAAAAGAAAAAAAATAATATTCCTAGGTTGGGTTTGTCTCTATTGAGGTGAGTAGAGTTATTTTTTATGTTTTTGGTTTTTAATTAAAGTCTTCTCCTGGAATGTTCAGGGCTTAAAGAGCCCAATAAAACAACATATGTTAAGAAGTAAGATTATGGAGAAAAAGGTCGATATTTTATTGATTCAAGAAACTAAAATGAATAAGGAGAATTTTTCGGAAGGCTACTAACTCCTTTTGGGTTGCTTCATCCTTTCTAAATTGTGACTCTGATGATACTTTTGGGGGAATTAATACCCTCTAGAACCCTACTTTTTTTCAAAGGCTCACTCATTCACTCAAAAAAGAATTGTCTGGTTGTCAGGATGAAAGATCTTAGAACCTTAATCCAATGGTACCTAATTAATGTTCATGCCCCTAATGCTAGGTTCCCTAGAGATCATCTTTGGTCCTCTCTATGTTGTCTCATTGGGAATCAGAAGAATGACCTATGGATGGTAGCGGGAGATTTCAACTACCCTTTGTACCCTTCTGAGAAACCTAGTGGTTGTGAAGACTATTCGGAGAGTATAACTGAGCTCGCGGATTTTATTTCCTACTTTGATTTGATGGACATTAACCTCAGTGATTCTAAGTTCACTTGGTCTAATCGCCGTCTTGGTAAAAATCTAATTCAAGTTCGGTTGGATAGGTTGTTGGTTTTCACTAATTCGGAGAACTTTGATTCTTTTTCCCTTTGCTCCTTTCCCAGATCGGGGTCTAATGATAATACTATCCTCTTGGTGATGGATGACCCATGTGACCACAAACATTACCCATTTAGGTATGAGATGATGTGGTCTCATCACCCAGATTTTAGAATGCTTTTGGAACAATGGTGGAATGTTCAGGTTCTGGGCACTCCTATGTACCAAATTGCTCAAAAACTTAAACTTATCAAAGACAAGGTTAAGGGCTGGAACCGATAAACCTTCAGCAATATCTTTGAATAGAAAAACGTCATTATTCATAACCTCGGGAATATACAGAATAAGATTGAAGAGAAGACTTCTCTAGTTAAAGAGTATGAAGAGGAAGTGGAATTGACAAATGAATGGCTTCTCCTAAATAAAAAGGAATAGGTGTTTTAGAAACAGAAATCAAGGATACAATGGCTAAATGAAGGTGATAAAAACATTAAATTTTTCCATGAATCTACTATGAAGAACATAAGTATAAATAGAATTAGGAAAATCTTCAAAGAAGATGGTACTATGGTGGAGGATGAGGGTAAAATGGCTGCTCTTTTCATTGATTTCCTTAGACTAAATACTCCTAATGGCCAAAGTGGTATCCAAGACCCTCACAATCTCTTGGATGTTATCCCTAAAGTTATTAGGGTTGAAGACTTATCTATGTTGACTAAAAATGTTACTATGCAAAAGGTGCAGACTACTTTGTTGTCCTTTGCCCCTTGCAAGGCCTCGATGCCGAATGGGTTTCCCCCTGCCATCTTCCAAGACCACAGAGATGTCATGGGAGTTTATGTCTTCAATGCGGTTAAGGACTTCTTCAGAACTGGTAAACTCCTTAAACATATCAATGCCACTTTTATTACTTTAATCGCTAAACATGATAATGATGTTTCCACCAAAGACTTTAGAACTATTAGTCTTTGTAATATGGTCTACAAGATCCTCTCTAAAGTTCTTGTCAATAGAATAAAACCCCTTTTTGATAAGCTAATCTCATGTAATCAAAAAGGGTTTGTTAAAGGAAGACACATTCTTGATGTTGTGATTGTGGCGCATGAACTTGTCCACTCCATAGAGAACAACAAAAAATCTGCCATGGCTTTTCAACTTGATATCTCTAAGGCCTATGATAGGGTTTATTGGTACTTCCTCTTTGAAGTCCTTAGGAGATTTGGATTGAAAGGAATATTCTTAAAATTGATAGAAAAATGTATTTGTACTCCAAAATTTTATGTCCTTCTTAATGGGAGCCCCAAGGGCTACTTCTCTAGTGAGAAAGGGCTTCAACATGGAGATCCCCTATCCCCCTATCTTTTCATCATTGTTGTTGAAGTCCTGGGTAGAAATATTGAAAAACTGAGAAGGCTTGGCTCTCTCAAATGGGTCAGGGTTGCTTCCACTCTCGATCATATTACCCACCAGCAATTTGTGGACGATACTATAATATTTGGAGAAGCTTATGTCTCTGAGGCTAAGCATTGGAAAAGAATCTTGGAAAATTATGCTCAAATCTCTGACTAGTATATTAACTATGAAAAGAGAAAGTTATTCCTCATCAATGTTAACCCCACCATCCAAGCTAAAATTTCCACCATCTTAGCTTGCCAAATTGCTACCCTCCCTAACTCTTATCTTGGACTTCCCCTCATCTCTAAAGCCCCTTCCTTGGTCTTTTGGAATGGTATTCTTGAAATATTCCACAAGAAGTTGGCTTTCTGGAAAGGGAAGCTCCTCAGTATGGCAGGAAAATTACAATTGGTTAAACATGTCTGTAAAATTTACCTATCTATTACCTTTCCCTTTTTAAAGTGCCTGGGGTTGTGGTTGAAAAGATTGAAAGAATCCAAAAAGGGTTCCTCTAGTCGGGCACTGTAGAAAGAAATAGAATCTCCCTGGTTGCTTCAGAGAAAGTGTGCATGCCTGTGACAGAGGGGGGACTTGGTATAATGAAAATCAAAACGTTCAATAAAGCCCTGTTAACTAAAATTGGATGGAAGTTATCTAAAGAGGTGAAAGATTGGACCAACATTCAGCATGCTAAATACCTTCATACTCAGAGTTCTGATAATTTTATAAAGTTAATGAATCTAGCTTCTTGTTCCTCCATTTGGAATAATCTTTCTAAAACTAGAAAGATCATAAAAAAGAATGGCAAAATGATTATAGGTAACGGGAAAAGAACTAGCTTCTGGAAAAAAAATTGGGTGCACCGCCAGGCTCTCGCTAATCTCCCACATCTTAGACACATTTATGACTTCCTAAGTAGATGCTACAGGGTGAAAGTTCATGGCTACATTGTGTGGCAAGGGGAGAGAGTTGCCTAGAAAAATATGACAAAGATTATCACTAATTGTTCTGAGATTCTGGTGAATGTTAAAGATCAACTTATGATGGAGGCTAAGGATCTCTTAGATCTTCTACTTGACTGTTTCCTTTTTTCCTCTCATATGGATGATGAATAGATATAGAAAATCAATTTTGCTTGTACGTTCACTATCAAATTGGCTTACCAAGATATGGAGGAAGATACAGCAGAGAATTTCAACTAGAAAGAATTCTAGATCAAAGGCCTCATTCCTAAAATTAACTTTTTTTCATGGGCTATGACTCATGGGAGGATTATAACTATTGATAATCTTAACAAGAGGGGCTTCTCCTTAATCAATATATGTGAGCTTTGTTATAAGGACATGGAAAGTATAGACCGTATTTTTCTACACTGTATTTATGCTCAAGAAATTTGGGAGGCTATACTCAAGGATTTGAAAATTAATTGGATCCATCCCAAAACCATGAGAAATTTCATGATTTCATGGAATATGAACCCCTACTCTCACCATGTTGCTAAGAATCTATGGCTTCAAATTCTCCCAATTATAGCCTGGAACATCTGGAAGGAATGAAATAACAAAGTTATCAGAGAAGAAAGGAGAAACAACAATGTTCTCACCAACATCATAAAATAGCAGGTGAGAGAGAATGCCAATGTGGGCTCCCAAGGTATCTCTAAGGTCTCACCTACTCTGCTGGACCTACACTTAAGAAAAAAATGGGGCATTCAACATAACTTCTTGAAACTCAATTGGAATAACTTGTTACTGAGAAAATGCTGCACTTGGCTCCCTCCGGATTCGGGTTCGTTCAATTGTGATTTTGATGATTTCTCTAAAGGTAACCCTTGTTTGTCTGGGGTAGGTGGCTTAATCAAAGATCAGGGGGGAAGGTTGATTGAAGGATTTTGCACCAATTTGGGGATTGATACAAATAATAGAGCTGAAGCTATGGCGGCCTGGACGGGCCTCTCTAGGCTTCAACATAATTTGACGAAGAAAGTAATCCTGGAAGGAGATTCAAAGCTGATTATTGACTGACTTAATAACTCTATTTCTACCCCTTGGGAGATCAAAGGGATTAATAAAAAGTGTATATGTATCCTTAATCTTTTTGAGAGCATTAATGTTCAACATACCTATAGGGAAAGAAATATGGTTGCTGACCTTATTGCCAATCAGGGTTTGAGTAGTACAGATTGGAGATTTTTTAACTTTAGTGAAAGCTCTAAGGAGCTCAAAGAGATTCTTTCTCATGAAAGGCTTAAGAGAAAAAAAGGGGACAAGGATGGATATCAATAAGGGTTTTAATAGTCGAGTTTTGAGTTTCTGTCTACATGACCACCTTTTTTCAAAATTTCAAAAATTATGTGAGCCCCTATAGTATGACAGGTAGGGTTTGGGTGATCTGGAACTTTATGCTTATGTGATATTTTTCGAGTTGGACTATGTATTACGGTTATGACATGGATTCGAACAATCTACTGGCAGGTATAGGAACTAAAGCTCATGATTTCAAATGTATCTTTTTAGATTGATTTTTTATTAGAAGTAAAGGCGACGTTTTAAATTTTTGTGGAGCCTTAAAGTTTAATGATTTGAAAGGAAATCACACACGTGATGAAAATGGTATGAAAGAGTTAAAAAAATAACCTTTCTAGAAATATTTCTTTATGTTTGCCTGCGATTGTGAAAAACCTTAGTTGTTTCTCGGATCACTTTCATAGGGATAATTTGCGCTCTATTTGTCCTTCCAACATGGGGGGACCTCTTAAGAGAACTAAGCCTAAAAATTATGATGGGCTTCGAGAAAATGAGGAGATTTGGGACTTGTTTCAGAATGCTGGTTTTACCCCCTTCTTTCTGTCGGTGAAGGGTTACAATATATCTCTAACGGTGAGATTTTGCAACTCTTGGCAGAATGGTGTTGTGACTATTAGGAGGATTTCCTTCATTGTTATGTTGGATTACATCATGGAGGTCACTGGTTTGTTGAATGATGGTGAACGAGTGGAAAGACGTAGCAGTGGAGACTACAAAGGGTTTATGAAACAATTCTTTGAGAAAGGGGAGAAACTGGAGGCAATTCAAAATAGATATGGTTGCTTGGCTTTGACTAAATTGTTCTCTATTGTTATCTATTATGTTATTAAGTATTTTATGCTTGAAGGTAGATATAATACTATGCACAGTTATCATTTTCCTATTCTTAATCATATTAGGCATGGGGAGAAAATCAATTTGCCTTTCTTTATGTTCTCCTCCTTAGAGTCCTGCATTAAAATGGTGCCAACCCCCAACTACACCAAGGCCTTATCTATCTGCTTTACAAGTTTGTTGTGGACCATTCCCCCAGCCTCAATAGTTTGTCCCCTATGCTTGGGAATTTGGAAAACTCAGAAAAATTGTGGTAAGTTCTCCAAGCTTGTGCTAGCTAACCCTGTGTCTCAATGTTTGCTCGGCTCCACCTTCTCGACTGAGAATAGACAAAAAAATACCCATGCTATCCTAGATAAATAGTCCATAGAACTTTCCCTACTAAATGTTAACCTTGATAAGAGAAAGCTAGAAACCCCCAAGAATTCCCCAGTTAAAGCTTAAAACCCCGACAAAGAGTTAGCCAGTAAAAGTATCACCATAGACCTAGACCTGTACTATCGGGAAGATGAGGAGGAAAAAACTTTGGAGCAGGAAAGAATTGATTGTAGTTCTAGGGAAAGGAGCTCGACTAGGCTCCGGGCTAAGGAAAGAAAAAAGGAAATTAAAAAAGCTGATAACCAGGCCAATGTTAAAAATATGGAGGAAATTTATGATCTAGAGGAGGAGGATAACTCTATTGACAATACTAAGGATGAGGATTTCCAAGAGGAGGACGACAACCCTAAAGAGAGTTTTAAAGAGGAAATGGAAGCAGAGGAAGATGGGGATGAGATCAACGAGACTGAGGCAGACTCGGATACTCCAGAACACAACCTTGAGGTCCCTATTTTTTCAGGTGATAAGGACATGGTTCCCTGTTCCTAGGACTCCCCTTCTAAGATGAACAACAACAAGAATTTGGAAGACAATTTATAGGAGCTGAAGGAGATAGTTACTACCCTTGAGATGAAGAATGAGGAACATAATTTGAAGATTCAAAACCAGTGTGATGCCTTAAGCTCCTTTTGCTGCATTACAGATGGGGTTATGAAGAGTGTTGTGTTGGGCACGGTTTCTGGTCAAGGGAGGATTAAAAACAACAAGAAGAAGTTGAAGAAGCAGGGCCAGATGGAGCATGTTGTGGACAATCATGAGGAGAAGATGGACACTTGGGAATGCAATCTTGGGAGACTCCAATGTGACTGGAACCTACTCAAGAAAGATTAGATTCTCTCTGGTTCTCGTTCTTTTGTTCTTTTTTGTTGATGATCATTTTAACGATGTTATGTTGGGTCTGTGTACCCTTTTATGTTAACTTTTACTATTATAGGACTGATAAAACTCTTAGCAATACGCTCTCTGCTAGTGTTTTTAGTAAGAATTTAAGTAGTAGGATTACTCATGATGTTTTTAAATGGGATGATAAGTATAGAAGCTAGAAGTTAGTTAGGATGTGAAAAAATAGCTACAAAACTATGAAAGTTTTTGATTAGTTTTTAAGGGTGGAATATAATCTTGTTTGGCCTCTGGGTGGCTGTTCTTTGCCTGAAGATTTAACTTTGTAACTCTTTGTTGTTCTCGATTCAGGGTCGTCTCCCTGCTTATATAATAAAAAATAACCCAACATTTCATTCTCTATTATGTTTATTATTATTATTATCTAGAAAATGAATGAGTACTTGGACACCCAATCAATATGATAATTCTTTGGTACATCCCAACCATGCCTCATTTCCATTTAACTTATCCTTTTTTCTACCATGTAAGATGTTCATTTTTTTAATCACTTTTTGAGGCGATTTTATTGATATTATTGTTCTCACTACCCTAAGACTCTGCTATAACATAGTTAGTAACATCATTGTGCACCTCATTACAATATTTTTTTGAGATATTCCCTTGTTTATCAATAGATGGTGCAAATCCTAGCTGGTCAAAAATTACTTTCTTGGAGCACACACATTGGTAAAATATTCCATTAAATTTCTATATTTTGATAACATCCTTTACCATTTCCAAGAACCTAGCAATATAATGACATCTTTTATGATTTAGAATGAATACAAAAATACCATCATGTCTAAATTCATTATCAAAGAATCAATAGTAACAATTTTAGTATCAAATACAAAAATATAACTATATCTAACACGAAATAAACAAAAGGAACTATAGATCCCTAGGGCTTAGATGTATCACTACTCATATCATAGGAACATTGAAACCAAACAATTAAATAGATAGAAAGAATCTTTTAGTCATAGAGTGAGAGAAAAATTATCACTTGCTTACTACTATAATAAATGTCTATAGTTCTATATGACTGAATGAAAATGATATTCTATATAAGAATAATCAAATAAAGGAGTCTAGAACATAAATCTTCAAAGCATGTAAAGATTCTTGATTCGAGTTGATCCAAAACTAAAGGAGAATAAAATATATAAAATAATAATTAATAATTTTGTTTGTATTTATATGAACTCAAATTTATTGATACCCACCAAAATGTAAAATAATAGAGGAAAACTTGGGTGAATTCCTCCCAATTGTAAAATGATTGATATAAATGTTGAACAATTGGCACCACAATCCAAACATCTAAGTACTAATTTCATGTTAATTATGGTTCAAATGGTAGCATGTAGTTATATTGGTAATGATGAAATTGATTTTTATATAGGGTAGAATTAATGGTATTGATAAATATTGGTGAATTTTTGTTCCTAGAAGAGCTTTGTTTACCACTCTTCCTTGAGCATTCTTTGTAACTCATATATTTTAAAGCAATAAATATTATTGTATTAATATTTCTCATAAACAATATTTATGCACAAACATCCCATTGGAAAACACAGAGAACTTCATTCCTTGTAACATTGTATGTTGAAGAAATTGATATCAACGACAATATGCTCAAGTATGTTAAAGTATTCAATAAATTTATCATCAATTCTTTAAAAACTAATCACATTGTAATGTAGAAAATATATGTAAAATTTCAATACATATTCTTGTAGCCTTTCTTAACACACTATTAAATATTAATCAATTGACAAGCATTAAATTTGTAGATAATGTGACGGAGTAGCAATTAAAATTCTAATTATGTAAAATTTTGGTTACATATTGACTTCTTCGGACATTTACAACTTTAAAGTTATTGATAAAAGTAGATTTACCCTTAGAGAGGTCAATATCAATGCCCTGAATATTTTTCTTGACATTTTAAGTATTTTTGCATAAAGGCTAATTATATATAGGCAAATAGTTTTCTACTTACAAATTTGTTTTAATAAAAATATTTTGTAAATGCTTGAAGTGACTAGTTTATGATATTTAGATTTGCAAGTGCAATATACCAAGGCATAATTTGAAACGTGATCATTTTTAATCATGATATTATGAGTGTAAAATAATATAGCTAGTAATTCATTTTAATATCAATCAACATCAAATCAAAATTGGATTTAATAGTTTCTTTATTTTATTGATAAAAATACGTAAAGGGACCATGCCCTTTATATAAAAATAGAGTTTGAATAAGGAATGTTATGCTACTCCTTAAACAATCTCACCCATTTTAATATGTGAATGAAGAAGCATATGATGTAAATCTGAATCTTTTTGGGATGGATCCTTCTTATTCCTCTTCACAATGGTCTATGTTCCTTTACCACTCTCATCATCAATAGCCATCAAGGAAGGCAAAGACCCATTATCTACAATAGATTATTTTATTGTTGAAACCACCTATTACAAGGGATATTTTAACTTCTTAACCTAGGAGGGTGTCTTTTGCATTACAAAAGATTTCTATGAATTATCTCCACTCTTACGTGACACACATAATCCTTGAGTGGGCTTAGATGAGGACCTTCAATAGTATAATGATGGGGAGGAATGCCTTTCCACCATGAAGTCTAACAATTTTATTTGTGCTTGTAATTAGCACAATCTATAACATTATAACTTGTTTCATTACTACTATAGCAACAAAAAATAGTCTCTCATAATATAAAAATTGACAATTTAAATAAAAGTAAAATCTTTTAAGATTATATTTAGAAGTAAATCTTTTGAGATATCAAATTATAGGAAAAAGTTGTAGAGTTAATGAAAAGTGTCTATCTATATACATATATATAACCAAGAATCTACCCAAGGAGTGGCTAATAAGTTTAAAGCATTGATCAAAGATTTGGAAAATAATTGAATGACTTAATAGTGAGATTGAAAAAAAAAAGATGTCATGGTTTGAGCACGAATGGTTGATGACCCAAACCCATAAATGATCATAATGAATCACATCTCCTTCCCTAACAAAGTGAAAAATGATAATAAAGTTCTATGAGAACAGAGATAAATCTTCAATTTACCTTCCATAATAGACTGCCAATTTTCAAAAATCCATTCGTGTAGGTCAACAAGGCTAGGCCAAAAGTGGTTGGATCCGTCAGTTAACCCATTTGTAAGAAAAAAAATCTTCACCTTCAATCTCCTCATATCCAATATCATCTTCAAACTTAAGGACGGGGGATTTAGTGGCACAATTTAGAGATTTGACCTCCATTTGAGTTTATCCTTTATGACCATAGTTCAAAGAAAGATCTGCAAATCGATGGCACAACAAGATCTGCTTAGGTCTGAGCACCTTTGGCAGATTTAAATCTTAAAAAATTATTGTGAGAGCCACATATGAGTGGTGAACCATGGATGCCCTTGTTATCCTTCATGGTTGTATTTCCTACAGCATCCTTAAAAACAATGCACTAGTTTCCAAAGAGGCTGAGATTTTGTAACACCCGTCGTTTCCCACTTTTAATCTACCATGTAATACTTACCATCGCACTTCTATGCTTGTTTATTAACAAAGATTATTTTGCAAGTAAATGTTGCTCCAAGGGTATGTTTAATAGTTTCACTTTGTACTAAAATTTATTAAATTTCATTCATTAATTGGTAATTGGTAATTGGTAAGTAGCAGATATTTCATCACCAAGTCAAATTATGATATTACTATTAGGATTCAACTTTGTAAATGGGGTTGTCATCTAAGTGGCCTTAATCTTGGAGGAAACTCCATGGTTAATTATGCTTGAAATGGAGTAGTACTAGGATGAGTGACCTCCCAGAAAGGCCATTGCTTCGCCTTTGTGAGAACTACCTAGATGGAATGAGTGCTAAGCGTATCATTAATTCTCATGAGAGCGTCATCTTTGTTAGCATCGCCTAGATGGAATGAGTGCTACGTGTACCATTCATTCTCATAAAAGATGGGTTCTTGTGAACCCCTACTCATGAAACACGGGTCAATAAGTTCGACTTGAAAACTACATAGTTGAATCCTGATAGCAATATCATACTTTCATTAAGTTATTTTTTTCCTTGAGATTAAGATGGGCTATTGTAGGGTGGAGAATTTACTTCTGAGAGTAGAATTGTTGAAAATGAATGTTGATAATTTAAGTAGTTTATTTTATTGATTTTTAAAAAATTTAATAAGTTCATCAAGAATTAATAATTTTATTTTTATTTTTATTTTTTAAAAGTCATTTCAATTTTAAAGGATTTAATAGTTTATTTGTTAAATCGTTAAGTCTTTTAAGGCCTTGTTTAAATGGAGAGGTTTTGCTTGCAGTGCAAAAAGACAACCTATTGGCAAATGATGCTTCAATAAATTCATGGGGGCTTCACTGGGTAGGAAATATTATATCACATGCATTCATATTGGGGGGTTTAATATTGCAAAAATGAGGGTACAATATATTGCCTATTAGTGAAAATAGGGGCTTTTTTATTCGGGCTAGGAAAAAATACAATATTTAGCAAAAATAGGGGATTCTTTAGTATGTCATAAATGCACGTGATATAACCTAGGTTTACTAAGTGAAGCCCCCGTGGATAAATTTAAAGGAACATGCAGTTCCGCTGCAATCTTTAGTTTGATTCACCATCACCGTCATGTTGTAGTTCATGTTTGAGTTATATAAGATTTAGTTTCCACCATTGAATCTCTAGTTAATTTCCATGTTGCATGCATAGACAATAGTTTATCTTCCTAGTCAAGCTCGGTGAATAATGCATAATACATGCATGAAATAAAGAAGTGTAGATCTAGTCTTTTCCTTTGAGATTGCTTTCTCTATATAAAGATTTTATGATTTGAATTCTATTAAATAGAAAAAGACCTCATTATACAGGCAAGATGTAATCACAATTTCATGAATAAATACAAGAATTTTTTGTGTGTGAAATAATCTTGTTCTTTGTCTCTGTTTCTTTTCTATAATAGTGCTCTATTTTATTTGGTTATGTGTGTTTTCAAGTTCTTAGATTGGTATCAAATATGAGTAGTAAGATCATGGGAGAGAGGTTAAAAATATTTGTGTGAGAAAGAAAAGAGAAGAACGATTCTTGGCGAATTGGGTTTGAAAAATATTAGGGAAAATTGTTGAAGTTGTTGCAAGGATATTACGATATAGAAAGAAGACCTCGTTGAAGAGTCGCTACCTAAAGTGGAGTGTTCAAAGAAGTTATTAAAGAAAATTGTAGGAAGAGGAGATAACATGGTTTAAAGAAAGTGAATACATAGATAAAAATAAAAGAAACCTTTGTTCGCAGCTGATCATGTCCAAGATTATAGAATATCATTGCATAAAAGAAGACGCTCAAGAGAAAAGAGAGTAGGCAGATTTTGTTTGAAGATCGTGGGTCCTTACTAGAATTTGGAGCCATAAAAGTGAGATTGCAGATCCGAAGGAGATTGATGCTTTTGAAGCTGCAAAAGACTAATCCAAGGTTGAATATCATTGGAAGGTCTCTTCGTGCAGAAGAAGATCACCACCCAGATTTGGTTTAAGGAGATTGTTTGACACAAAGGAAAAATTGTTGTAGAAAAATCAAGTGAACAAGGTAAGTTTAATTCAAGGTGATTTTAAATAATTTATCAATGGGAAAGTCTGGTAAACGAATGAAGAAAGAAAACATTTCTTTGGTATGTGAAAAAGATTTGTTGAATGAAGAATTGATAGAAACTAGCAAATGTCATTCACAATTGGTAGCAAATTTAAAGGAGTTTACAAAAGAAAGATGCAAGTATTTGTGTGAAATTGAGAATCTTGAAAAAGAACTGGAGAAAGTAAAACAGGAAAATGGAAAATTAAAAGAAAAAATAATGTTGTTTGATGATGTCAAAAAAGATTAAAGATCTGGAAGAACAATTACAATTGTTGGCAAAAGAAAATGATAGTTTAAGGCGGAAGCCTCTTGTACATGATGCCACATGTGATACAAGTGATTTGTGTGCTTTAGTTGATATGGATGATAAACCTAAAGTTTGTTCAGGTGAAGATGGTCAAGTTGAAGGTAAGGATATGTGTAAATCTCCAGGTGTGATTTGTGATGTTAATGACAAAGGTTGTTTTGAAAATAATGTTGGTTGGAAGATGGTGTAGAAAATTGGTTATGAAGGAAAAGAATTAGGAAAACGTGGGCAAGGAATTCAAGAGCCCATTCAGATAATTATGAGACCAAAGTATGAAGGTCTCATATATGGTAAGAAAGATAGCTAGAAGTTGCTATTATTTCAAGTTCAAGAAAATTAGTTGAAAGAATTTAGTGTTTGCATTGTCATAGAGAAGGACATAAAGAAAATATTTGTTGGGTTCTTCACCTGTGTTCAAGTTGTGGGTTGAAGAATCATTGTGGTCATGTTGGAATAGAGAAAGAAATGGACAATCTACGAAAGGTTGTATGCAGATTGATTATGGTTGGATCGATGGATCTGTTGGCAAAAGTTAGCAAATATATTGAAAAGGTTGTATAAGCCTAAATGTTGACTTGTGAACAGAAGAAATGATCAAACACAATTTGAAATTGAGTGCAGAAGCATTCATGGTCAAAATTAAGGGGGAGTTCGTTAAAGTTTCATGGTCAAAATTAAGGGGGAGTTCGTTAAAGTTTCAAGATCTTATTGTGAGTCTCAACATCAAGGGGGAGTATGTTCGCAACTGGTGCTGCTTCAATAAATTTAAGGGAACATGCAGTTCCGTTACAATCTTCAGTTTGATTCACCGTCATCGTCATGCTGCAATTCGTGGCTGAGTTATATAACATTTAGTTTCCACTGTCGAATCTCTAGTTAATTTCCATGTTGCATGCATAGACAATAGTTTATCCTCCTAGTCAAGCTCGGTGAATAATGCATTATACAAGAATGCAGATCTAATCTTTTCCTTTGCGATCATTTTCTCTATATAAAGATTTTATGTTTTGAATTCTATTAAACAGAAAAAAACCTCATTATAGAGGCAAGATGTCATCAGAATTGCATGAATAAATACAAGAATTTTCTGTGTAAAATAATTTTGTTCTTTGTCTCTGTTTCTTTGCTGTTATAGTGCTCTGTTTTCTCTGTTTTATTTGGTTCTGTGTCTTTTCAAGTTCTTCACAACCCTTGCTGTTTTGTCGAATCAAGATATATAAAGAAAATAATGAATATACAGAATATGTTGACATACTATTCTAAGAATAAGACATGCAAAAGAATTTGAAACATGCTATAATAAAAATAAGAAAATGTTCAATAAACTTAAACTTCTTTTCATTGTAACACATTAATATAAACCTATCAATGAGGGTTGCATAAAATATTTTAAGCTATTAGGAAGTTTGCATAAAACTAGTCAGTTAGCAATAGTTAATGGTTGAGCGCATACTCTGTAGGTATAAACGATCAACAATGATTCTGAACACACTTAAGGCTTTCGATTCTTCTTCGCCTCTATCCACGGTAGCCACAAACCCTTTAAGTATTTCAGCTTCTCCAGGCTTGCTTACTTTAAGATTACGCTGCCCTGTGTGTACAACTGTTACTATCTGTTCTACTTGGGAATAAAAACTAAGTTCTAGTTGGGAATAATCCTCAAGAAAATAAGCGTAACCTGCCGATATATGGAAGGCGCAAACAATGATTGCA
The DNA here is from genome assembly GCF_030272615.1 of Cryptomeria japonica. Taxonomy (NCBI): domain Eukaryota; kingdom Viridiplantae; phylum Streptophyta; class Pinopsida; order Cupressales; family Cupressaceae; genus Cryptomeria; species Cryptomeria japonica. The sequence continues at coordinate 301,659,813 of NC_081407.1, read as the reverse complement.
TTGGATGAGCGACGAATCTCCCCCAACTTGTGACGATAATCACTACTACTCTTAATCTCAGCGATTGCATGGCCACCGATCACGTCAGAGAATAGATTTACATTTAATCTTTCCACTGCTTCACCAGCTGCCTCCGCCCTTATAATAGTAGAATCTGATGGCAGTCTCTGAAACATTTGGAAAGTTAACTTTACCAACATTAACTAGCAATAAAATATGAAAAAGGGCAAAGATTTAGTTTTTAAAACAGACAATGTAAGTCGCACCTGCAGTCCAGAAATGAAATTCAATACGCCTGTATGTCGAGATGCCTGAATTACCAGACTTCTCAATTCTTCCAACTCTTGAATACCTTCTATACTCTCCAACTGGTAACATCCATATATGCTCAAGTCTTTAAGACTTGTTAGAGAAGACAACCCTGATATTGCTTTCAGATTCCAACAACAATCCAATAAAAGAATCTCCAGCGTCTTTAACAGTTCAAGTCCATTCAACTAGTTTATTTGTAATTGCAATCTCGAGATATTTAAGGCTGGGAAATTTCTCTCCACTAATTACCAACTTTGAAAAAAATACCCATGTAAAGGATATCATTCCAAGTTTATGCATGCAGCTGTTTGTAGAAGAGTCCAAATGAGTTGAACATCTAGTATTACTTAGAACCAGTTCTCCATCTATTGGCACACCGAATAAACTCAAAGTTTTAAGACTGCTGAGTTTTGCAAGTGATTTTGACAAAGACGTCCCTTCAATGCTTGATTCTCCCTCAATTATAATTAATTCTTCCAAATGATTTAACATTTTCATTAAAGCTGGAAGATTTCGCAGTCTACGACAACCGTGAAGCATCAGCCACCTCAACTGAAAGCTGTCCTGGAATTCATATTCAATTTCCAAATATGAATAACTTCTCAATAGTAAATCAATTTTCACCAAACTCATGCCGTGAAATGCATACTCTACTTTGAAGAGAGATATAATTTGCAACCAAGAAGAAACAAAAAAAAAGGGGGGAAAAACCTGAGTATCGAGTTGCCCTGAGGGAATCCTCCACATTTCTTGAAGCCTACAAACACCTAAATACTGCAACTGTGTCAAAGGAATCCATGAAGGAATTCTTTCCCATCGTGCCTGATCAACCCCAAGCCACAAGAGGGCATAGATGATGTGCCAGAACAGTTATTTGAATTTCCTATAAAATATTCAATTCTGGAACTGAGTGAGGAATCCCAAAAATTATCGTAACACCGGTCATTTGTTTCTTCTAGGATTTTTCGGAATCCTTTTTCTTGCTGCATTCAAGGATCATAGTTAATACTAAATAAATAAATAAGAAAATGAGCATTTCAATTTTAGAAATACAAAGAAGCAGCACACCATAGATGAAAGACTCTCTGCCCGCCCAACCGACGAGGGGTAAGGCATTTGTCCGCCATTTGTCTTCCCAGGTCGCGAGATGATCGTGGATTCTAAATACATCTCCTCTTTCCTTCCTAAATGAATATGTTGCTTCATTTTCATCATGCTCTACTTTAACAAGGCATTTATCTAGCAGGATTTGAACTGCGTGTTCAGCCCACTTCCACTGGGACGCCTTCCATATTCTTATAGCCATATCTTTTGATTTGCCACTAAAGAAACACGCAATATCCATAAATATTTGTTTCTCCTCCTCCTCCAAACTGTCGAAGCTGATTTTAAGACATTGCATGACTTCATTAGGGTGGATATTCCCAACTTTTTCCAATTCTAACTTCCAATAGTTTTCATCCCTTCCACAAACATGGGTACCCAGCACTTTAAGTGAGAGAGGTAAACCTCCACAGAATTCCACGAACTTTTCAACCAGCTGCCCACATGGAAAGGTTGGAGCGTTTCCCCGGAAAGCATGTCTACGGAAGAGCTCTGTTGCATGGTTACCATACATTGTTTTCATCTTATAACGATTACTGATATGTGCAGCCATTAACACACCTTCGTCACGGGTTGTGACGATTACTAAGCTACCAGGGTAGAGAAGATCCTGAAATAAAAAATCACGTAACTGGTCGTGATGATCGATATCATCTAGGATTATGAGAAAACGCTCGTCAGACCCTGCCCTTCCCAAACTATCCTTTAGCAATTGAGTTCCTTCATCAATATGTTGAAATTCCTCCTCTCTGTTAAAGAGATCTTTCAGAAGCTTACTCTGCAAGATGTGCAATTTATCTTTGGCATCCGATTCTCTGACATCATAGAGGAAACAAGATGCATTGTAGGCTGAACGATTCGTGTTGAAGATTTTTTTTTGCCAGAATGGTCTTGCCAGAGCCGCCGAGTCCAAAGATCCCTACTATCTTCACCCTCTTCTTCAATGGCTCTCCGAAGCTCTTTTCGAAATCTTAGACAATTTCATCCAGTCCAACTGGATATGTGGCAACATGTTACGGTATCCTCCTTTTTATTTCTCTCTTCACACAGGACACGATCTCTTCACACAAATTGCTGAAACTCGAAAAGGAGAACACAATTTCTTTAGCAAGACATTCGATTAAGGTAAAATCAAAATAGGGTATTGAAAGACAAAAATAAAATAAAATAAGTGTCATTAGTGACGAGTATTAATTTGTAGATTTGTAATAATAATTGAGCAAACAATTAGTAAATAAAAGAGATTAACAATTTATATTGTATTAATTAATTATAATGAATCAATAGATAATAGAAGAATTCAATCAAACTAGCAAATAGAAGAGATTAACAAATTATATTGTATTAATTAGTTAAAATGAATTAACAGGTAATAGAAGAATTCAATCAAACTAGTACATATAAATGGAGTAAACAAAAGAGAGGCTTACACGTCAAACTTTCACACCGGTGTTTATCCGAAAGGCGGTACAATTGTAACTAAGGAGCATATTAATCATTTGTAATACCAATTTCTTAAATTAATCTAGCATCCGCAATGACAAAAGAAAACAATTTAAATAAATAAATTTATATTTATAAGTTTAATAATTTATTTCTAATTAATTATTTAAATAAATTTTAAAGAATAATTTTTTTTATAATTGTGATATTTTAACTTAAATAAAATTATCTTAATATATATAAAAAAAATTAGTTAAATCAAAATTAAAATTGAAATGTAGCCATTATTAAATTTTAATACTAATTTTATGAAAACTTTAGTGCTAATATAATAGTAGCTATTGATAAATTAATTGTAATATAACTTTAATGTGAGCATTCATGGTTAGTGTTCAATTTGATTTAGTATTAAGGTTAGGGTACAATTTCATTTAGTGTTACACTTCAATCTAGTTTAATGTTCATATAGGCTTAGGGTTCACTCTAGTTTAGTGTTTATTTAAGATTAGGGTTCAATCTACTTTAGTGTTTAATTAGGCCAAGGGTTGAGATTTAATTTGGTCAATAGTTAGCTTTGATTTAGGGTTTAGGGTCAATTTTGTATAGGTTGAAGCTTGAGTTTGGTTTAGGATAGAATTTGTTTACAATTGAATTGAGTTTATTGTTATCATGGTTAAGGTTATTTTTAGGGTTAGGGTTAAATTTGGTTTATGGTTGGGATTTAATTGATATAGTGTTAATATTATGGTACAATTTGGTTTAGAGTCAAACTATCAATTTGGTGCAAGGTTAGAGTTGTGGTTTAAAATTTTGTTATGGGTTTGTTTATGGCTCAATTTGGTTTTTTGTTAATGTTTAGTTTGGTTTAATCTTAAATTAGATTAAGGTTTAGTATTCAATTTGATTTAGAATAAAATACTAAATTAAGTTTACTATTTATATAATATTATAGTATTAAAATGTTTTAATTTATGTAATTTAAGATAATTAATTTAATTTAATTTAATTTAGTTTAATTTAATCTATTTGATTTAGTTTAATTTAATTTATTTATTTTAATTATTAAACTTTGTTAAATTATGTTATTTAATTAATTTGATTTGTTTAAATTTAAGTTTTTATAAAAAGTATATTAATAATTTGATTTAGTTTAATTTAAGGTATAAAAAGTTATACTTATTATGATATTTGACAATTTAATTTGGTAGAATATTCAATTAGATTTAGGATTAGGGTTTAATCTAGTTTGGGACCTTAGAATTCAATATTTGGAATAGGATTTAATTTATTTTAGTGTTAGTTTTGGGATTAATAATTTATTTAAGGGTTAGAATTATATTTGGTTTAAAGTTAGGGTAAGGATTCATTTTGGTTTAAGGTTAGGGTTATGGTTTCATATGGTTTAGGGTTATGATTGGGGTTAAGGTTCAATTTTTTAGTGTTGGTATTTTTTTGTTTTTTTTTAATCAAGTGCTATCTTTGATGGGGATAGCTCCCTATATTATATATGAAAAGATATTAAAGTCACAGTCCTACTGACAGAAAAACTCCCTACATACAAAAAACTAGAGCATAAACTGTTACAACAAGACACTACACAGGCCAGACTATAAAAGTCTCAAGATGGTAGCAACCTGAGACCCGATCATCGCCACCTAATCAATACTGCCCTTCGATAGCCAACCCACCTCTGACCGCATCATCCGCCTGAAGGGGTCCATGTCATCATTTTTGACACCCACTCGAAACACTTCCTAGGCATTATTCATGAACTCCTCCTTCTTGGCTTTGAGGACCACTACAGCAACATGTTCCTCATCCTCTGAATCTGAGCATTCAACATCCCACAAAAAAACCGCTGGGTTAAAAAAGGGACCCAGAATGCTGGCCCATTCCTCTTCCACCTCCATGACCACACCTCCCACGACATCTACATCTACCTCCCTGACAAATCTAGCGATTTTTTCAATACATGCCTCCTTGGATGGTAATACATCAACAAGTAGACACAAAATGATTTTGTAGATTTACCCATCGCACCAGTGCCTATCCTCACTAAGTGCACCCTCCACTATTTCACAGATCACTTCTAGACCATCCATGTCACTCTCGAACAATTGGTCACATTGTTCCTCCAGTGTTGCCTCTCTGCAGAGACAACTAAGCCCAAACTGATGCACCATCTTCCTCCACAATGAGCATAAAAACATTGACTCCCCTTGCATTATATAGACCCACCATGTCCATTAGATTCTATTGAACTCGGGTTTCAATGTGTCATTATAGTCTTTCATCATCTCTGCAACCACCAAAATCCTGATAAACTAGAAAAAAAATCCTTCAAACTGAAGCCGTATATACACCTACCTTGCCCTCAAACAACGAAGCTGATAAGAGAGTATTTCTCTTATCCCAATGGTTCCTATCTGCGGTTGGGATTACCCAATCCCCATCCTTGGGATCGTATCTCTATCTACTTCCAGAAAATAACTCAGATCCTTGTACACCTAATCTGCCACCGATATGGCCTTAGTACGAGATATGATTATGCCCTGGTTAGCAAGGAAGTCCACCGCATGATTTCCTTCATGATATATGTGTTTTACCTGATAGTCTTCTAACTTTTGAATAAGCTGGTCTATTCTCGAGATCCATGCATTAAGCCTCCAATTGGTAATTTTTTTTTTTGTTAACACCATTAAGTATAATTTGAGAGTCCCCTTCGAGAACAACTTTTGATTATTTGTTAGCGATAAACCATTTAAGCCCTCCTCTAACGCAGTAATTTTTGCCACATTGTTGGAAATGATTCCTAAAGGCCTACATATAGCCCCTACGAAACTACCTTCCTCATCTCTGACCACAGCCCCAAAAACCAACAAACCCGGATTGCCACGGCTAGCACCATCAAAGTTTAGCTTTTTCCAACCAGGAGGAGGCAGACTCCATTTAACGTTCTTCCTTCCAGTCGATTTTTCCTTCAATATGTGGTAACTTAACTATTTCAAATTCCATACCTGCTCCATTTCCATATCCCACTTGGAGTATAATCTGTAGCTATGTCCATATATCTTAGCATTTACATTTTCTTCAATTGTCACATGGATTCTGTTGATGAGTATTGTAACATCCAATTCTTCCTCCCTAAAAACTCTTTTGTTTCGTTCTTTCCAAATTTGCCATGCGACCATTGACGGACCTGTGATCCACAAGCTACCCCACTTCAAGTTTTTGCCACCCATAGGCCAAGCAAATATGAAATCTTTGAAAGTACAACTACGAACCATGTGATTCTGCAACATTCTTAAAAACCAGTCCCAACATTGAGTAGAATATTTGCATCTGTATAAGAGGTGATCAATTTTTTCTTCCTCTTTCTTGCATAGATAACATCTACTAGGCCCCGATATACCAATTATTTTTAGCCTGTCACTTGTTAGTATCCTTCCATGAAGCGCAATCCATAAGAATGCACCAGCTTTTGGGAGTACCCTTTTATCCCAACATAGGATCGTTGGCCAATTATTTTCTTTTTGTCTCCTTCTTTGCAATTCATAGCCCAAATTTACCTTGTAGTTACCTGATTTTGCCTAATTTCATATAAGTGTATCCTAATCATTCGAGATATGAACCTTCATACCTTTTAAAATCTCTACCAGTTTCAAATAGTTACCCATGTTCCATAAGCCAACCATTTTCCATGTAATCAGTTCCTTCTAAGGGTCTAATTGCCCAATATAGTCTTCCACAAACATACCTACCTCTACCTCCACCTGATTGACCCAATCTTGATCTTCCATCACATATGCCAATGTCTCCTCCCCACACCAAGAATCTCTCTAGAACTTAGCCTTTTTCCCATCGCCAATCTTCCATGTTAGATGTTCTGTAATTGTTTTCCTACTCTCCCAAATAAATCTCCAAATTGGTGAACCTCCTGTGGTGTTTTCCATAGTAAATATTCTTTCAGGCTCATTCACATCTAGATACTTATTTTTCATCAATCTGCACCATTTCTTGTTGGGATATTTATACATTTTCCAAGCTAATTTAGCACCAAGTGCCAAATTTTGAATGTTCATTTTTCTCAATCCTGCCCCACCATCTTCCTTTAACAAACATGTCGTGTCCCAATTGATTAAGGGAATTTTTTTCTCCTCTTTATAACCTTGCCAAATGAATTTTTTCAGCATCCCATCTAGAGCAGTAGCCGCCCAGCTAGATAATCTGTAGCAAGACATGAAATAAGTTCGGACAGTCAAGAGTACTGACTTGATCATTTGTAATCTTCAGGCTTGAGTCAACCATTTATTTTTCCAAGAGATCTATTTGTTTGAAACTTGTTTATCACCTCTTCCCATATTTTAGTGTCAACTCTCCCAACAAACAATGGCACCCCTAAATATTTTATTGGAAAATAGCCTTGACCATAATCCAAGATGCTCATGATCTTCAATTGTGTCCTTTTGTTTGTATTAAAAAAATATATCATCGATTTTTGTTTATTCATAATCTACCCAAAGCATTTCTCATAATCATCTAGCACATTTTTTATTATCAAAGCTTCTCTTTCTGAAGCTTCTCCAAATAATATTGTGTCATCCACAAACTGCGAACGTGACACAGGTTCCATATTCCCATTGATAGAAATACCTTTCCATGCCCCCTATCCAACTCTGTATTTGATATTCCTTCCAAGCACTTTGGTCATTAATACAAACAAAAATGGTTGCAGGGGATCTCCTTGTCTTAACCCGTTAGTAGCCTAGAAAAAACTGCTATATTAAATTGCTTCATAAGGATGAGGATAGAAGCAATATTAATAATTAGAGACCTATCACATTGCTTAATATGTCCTACAAAATCCTTGCTAAGATACTTGCCAAAAGGTTAAATAACATCCTACCAAAGATTATTAATTAGACTCAAGTAGGTTTCATTAGAAGAAGATATATACTTGAAAACTTGTTCACAAGCTGGGAAGTCTGGATTGGGCTAAGATAAATGGGCAAGAGGTGGGAATGCTACTCTTGGAATTTAAAAAGTTCTATGATAGAGTTAAGTGGTCCTTCATCATGATCATTATGAGAACAATGGGCTTTCCAGATGCTTATTGCAAAATGATTCAAATACTTTTTAAGGATGCTAATGCATAGATAAACATAAATGATGAAGTTTCAAAGGAATTTTAACATGGTAGATCCATTAGACAAGGATAACTGCTTGCTCCTACTCTATTTTTTACTTCTTCTAAAGGTTTATTTTACACTCTTAGATCTGATCTAATTAAGAGCAAAGTGCAAGGAATTGGGATACCTAACTTTATGTCTCTCCTCAACATACAATTTGTTGATGGCACTGCATTATTCCCTACTATAAATAAAGATAATGTTGGATATATGGTGGATAGGCTTGAATTATTCTCCAAAGCATCTAGTTCTAAAGTATCTCAACTCAATTATATCATGCTTGGGTGCTCGGAAGAGAAGCTTGATTAGATTGAGGATTTTGGCTGGCAATGGAAGGGACAAAATAAAATTGTGAGGTACCTTGGGATTCTTTTCTTAGTATTTCCATCACTACTAAAATGTGGGACTAGATGTACTCCAAGATTGAGAGAAAGTTGAACAATTAGAATAGGAATTTCTTATCCCTAGTTGGTAGACTTCAGGAGTGTCAAAAGATACTATCATCATACTCTTTTTATTATGTTTCAACATGGTTTATTGCATGGTACCAAGTTGATAAGATTCATAAGTCCATTAGACACTTCTTGTGGTCAGATGACAGAGGGAAGCCTAAAAGACATGTTGTATATTGGGAATGGTGTTGTGTTAGTAAGGAACTAGGTAGACTAAGGCTTAACGATCTAAAGAAGCAAGGTGTGGCTTTGGCAGCCAAGTAGATCATAAAAGCTATGGAAGGATAGGAACCTTGGAAGGCATTGATTAGGAGAAATATTTAGGATGCTAGCCTTAGAAGTGTCAGGAAGTGGAAAGGTATACATATGCATTATATATTGTTCTCTATCCTTTGTGCTACCCTTTTAGGATTCAATGTTTTTTATAGTATATGGAGGGAATGGGAAACATGTAAGAAAATTATTAATCATGTTGAAGCAATCGATTTTGATGATAGTAAGGTATGTTGGAAATCTGAGTTTGTACGGTTGTCATTGATATCAAACTTAGTTGTCCAGATGGATTCTTCTTCGGATTTGATCCTGTATTGTTGCAAGTTTCTTTGTCTCATGTTTGGTGTTGCAATTGAGATTGATGTTTTGATATTGGTTGTGGAATGTTTAATATATAGGAAAGAGTTTTGCAGGTAAAAATATCTAATGTCTCATTAGTAAAATGATTTGCATGCCTTTGGATGGTAAAATACTATGTTCTATGGATGTTGCTTCGAGTCGTTTTCTAGTTTGTGGATTGAAAGAGTTGATTATTACTATTCCTTGATAGTAGAGGTGTGTCAGACTATTCTAGAAAGTCTTTGGTGGCCTCCAGAAATGTTGAATCTTATGTTGTGGTGTAATGGACATGATTATGTGGTTCGTACAATATTTTTAGTGTGTTTCTCTGGTGGTGTTTCTATTTCGCAAGTGAGTTATGTTGATTTGTGTTTGGTATATGAACAATTATGTTTTGGTTTGGTGTGTCCAGTTGGACTATCTTATTTGGATCATGATTTTTGGTCTATATATGTATTGGAGGATGAGTTAGAATGTTGTTATGGGTCTCACCATGGTGTGTGGAAATCTGCGTGGAATGATTTGCATTGGAAGATGTCTTTTGACCGATTGATTGATAAGCTTTATTTCCTATCTTCAAATTACATTTGGTGGCAACTTTGGAAGATGTGTTAGCATGTGTGGATCATTGGATTCATCTTGAAAGAATGTGTTTTAATGTATTTAGGTCCCCTCTTTCTGTTGGAGTAGACTGCCCTGCGTATTTTTGGTCTTGGTGACTTATTTTGTGCAAAAATATTTATTCTTATTGCAGTTGGCCCTCAATTAGGTTTTTGATGATCTATCTTATATTTAAGAAGTGCAAATTTATGGTCTAGAAAGTCTTTGGTGGCCTCTAGAAATGTTGAATCTTATGTTGTGGTGTAGTGGACATGATTATGTGGTTCGCAAAATATTTTTAGTGTGTTTCTCTGGTGGTGTTTCTATTTCGCCAGTGAGTTATGTTGATTTGTGTTTGGTGTGTCCAGTTGGATTATCTTATTTGGATCATGATTTTTGGTCTAGATATGTATTGGAGGATGAGCTAGAATTTTGTTATGGGTCTCACCATGGTGTGTCGAGATCCGTATGGAATGATTTGCATTGGAAGATGTCTTTTGGCCGACTAATTCATAAGCTTTATTGCCTATCTTTAGATTACATTTGGTGGAAACTTTGGAAGATGTGTTAGCATGTGTGGATCATTGGATTCATCTTGGAAGAATGTGTTGTAATGTATTTAGGTCCCCTCTTTTTTCTGGAGTAGACTACCTTGAGTATTTTTGGTCTTGGTGACTTATTTTGTGCAATAATATTTATTCTAGTTGTGGTTGACCCTCAATTAGATTTTTGATGATCTATCTTATATTTAAGTAGTGCGGATGTATTGTCTATAAATTCTTTGGTGGCCTCCAAAAATGTTAAATCCTATGTTGCAGTGTAGTGGACATGATTATGTGGTTCGCACAATATTTTTAGTGTGTTTCTCTGGTGGTGTTTATGTTTCGCAAGTGAGTTATGTTGATTTGTTTTTGGTATATTCAGTTATGTTTTGGTTTGGTGTGTCTAGTTGGATTATCTTATTTGGATCATGATTTTTGGTCTAGATATGTATTGGAGGATGAGTTAGAATGTTGTTATGGGTCTCACCATGGTGTATGGAGATCTCTGTGGAATGATTTGCATTGAAAGATGTCTTTTGGCCGACTGATTGATAAGTTTTATTGCCTATATTAACATTACATTTGGTGGCAGCTTTGGAAGATGTGTTAGCATGTGTGGATCATTGGATTCATCTTGGAAGAATGTGTTGTAATGTATTTAGGTCCCCTCTTTCTACTAGAGTAGACTGCCTTGAGCATTTTTGGTCTTGGTGACTTATTTTGTGCAATAATATTTATTCTAGTTGTGGCTGACCCTCAAATAGGTTTTTAATGATCTATCTTATATTTAAGGAGTGTGGATGTATGAGTTATGCATGGGATTATGTGTGAACTGATGAGATGTGAATGTGAATAATGTGCAAGTAGATTTGAGACTGCATATATGTGAAATTTAATTTGTGAAGAGCTTTGAAAGTGATACATTCTATGAGATAGTGTGTTGAGATAGTGATACTTGTCAAAGATGTTTGCCTTGATGTTTGTCACTTGATACAAATGTTCAAGGTTAATTTTATGACAAGGACATATTTCTCCCTTCAATTCTGTTGTTTCTTTTTTTGTTGATTGATAACGGGTCCTTCAACAACACCTTGTATATTTCCCTAAAGTAGTGTTCCTTAATTGTGCAAGTCCTTTTTTTTTTATCTAAGGTAGTGTGCCTAAGACTTGCAAGTACATTAGGTGCAGTTTTTCTCTTTGGCAATAAGCCTAAAACATTGTAATCATTTTATTCATTTTGAGTCTAATTCCCACAATGGTTTCTTTGTATTTGGGTTTTCCATGTAAATTTGATGTTCATGTGTTGATGGTTGATGTGTTTTTAGTATTGTTGTAGAATGTTTAAATGCTCTTTATAATTAACCTATGTTGAAGATCTAGACTGATTCCCCCCCACCTTCTGAGTCCTTCGTTGGGTTCAACAAATTATGTGGGTATAGGTTGATTTGGTGGAATATTGAGCATAAAGGGAAGAAACTTGCCCACTTGTAAGGATGTTTAACCGAGAAGTGGCAAACAATAGGGGTGACTATTATTGAGAAGTTGTTCATGAACAATCAGTTAAAAAAAAGGGAATTGTTATAGGAAGAATTTGGGTTGAGTGACGTAAATAAAAGAACCTACTCTACATTGACTAAATCCCTCAACCTATTGAAACAACCTATTAATAGTTTTAATGAATTTGATATCATCCAAAAAATTAAATAGTCTGATGGGACCCCTCTTGTCACCATAAAGGTTAAAGGTTTGTACAATATTCTCACTCACACATAGAGCATTATTGAGCATGTTAATGTGAAATGGAACCTTAATTTCAATAACAAAATTTGGAAAAATTCTACTAGTACCTATTGGTATAATGTCCTTGAACCTAAGAAAAAGTGTTTTAGATGGCCATTGCTTATCCAAAAGTTGGAATTTTTCTTAATATTGTACATTGTCTTTTTACCCCTTGGATTGAGTTTTTGCCCCATCCTACAAGTGGGAAACACTATTGTGGTATCACTCAAAACTAATAGGCAATCGCAAAAAATCTCTAAAAATTGTAGAGTTATACTTGAAAAGGACTGTAACAACTTAGAAGGTCCCTAACACCCCCCATATGGTGTTGATGTGCCTAGATTGAGTTGTTGCAAGGCCCCTATCATAAAAAACTTCTCATATTTCTCAATATTTACAATAAATCATGTTTTGAACCTTTTGGTGGTATTTTTAATATCTAAATTGATCAAGCCTACGTACACACTCCATTTTAGGTCATTTCTAATAATCTTGGACATCTTATTTAATTTTTATAATTCAATTACTTGTCCCAACCCTTATAATGGTGGTTCATATATCTAATTAGTGATCTTTTAAAGTTTATAATTAATATATTCTATAAGTTTTTTTCATCTTATATGGCTTACCTATAGATAGGACCTATTTTATTTTATTTTAGTATAAAGGGTCCCTATATTTCCTCACTCCTCATAATACCAATGGACCTTGGATGACCTAGTCCTAGGCCTATACTATGGTCAGCCTATGACTACCCTATTCCCTTGGATTCGTTTGATCCCCTCTTATAGATCATTTGTTTATATTTATATAATGTTCTATACTTGTTATTTGAAAATGGTTGCACTATTTGCTAGTGGGGGCATAACAAATCTCACTTAAGATACATGCTAGCTCTTGCTTTAACACATGTTACTCACTCTAAATCCTATGATGTGACTCTTAGTATCACATGTCTCATCTAAAGCTTAGTATATACAACTACAACTTCCATACATGGAGCTTGTGACTACCTAACAAGTCTAGAAGATATACAATAGTCAACATGTACATTTGCTTGATTTGAACTATAGGAATAACTAGCTCTACTTGTTCCTAAATGGTTGAAATCAATCCTACCCAATCACTCACTTGCATTGTGAATTACACATTATACAGGTAGTATAACTTTAGCATACATACATTGTCTATAAATGCACAAGATATAAGACCACTAGGTTTTTAGTTACCATCTCACATCTATCAAAGTGAGGCTCCTTCAAATCTCATAAACTCAACCACTATGCCCATGCATGTAGCCTATGACATCTAATAAGGTACAAAAAAGAAATGCAAAATGGTTGACATGTAGAATTTCTTTTATTATATATAAACCAAAGGAACACCTAGTATTAGTTGCTTAATGGTGGTTGAAACAAATCCAACTGAATCAATCATGTATTTCATATTACACATGACATATACACCCATTAATATATCCTATGACATGATAATAAGATTAAAAAAACATGCTAAAAGGTTGACATATAGATTTTATTAATAATAAACCAAATGAACACCTACCATTACCTTCTTAAAGGTGCTTGAAATCAATCCAACCCAATCAATCAATGTGTTGCATATTACACATTATGTGTGTGCGTGTGTGTGATGTGTAATATGAAACACATGGTTGATCAGGCTTGTGTGTGTGTGTGTGTGTGTGTGTGTGTGTGTGTGTGTGTGTGTGTGTGTGTGTGTGTGTGTGTGTGTGTGTGTGTGTGTGTGTGCGCGTGCGTGTGTGTGTGTGTGTGTGTGTGTGTATATATATATATATACATATAGATATAGATATATATATATATGTGTGTGTGTGTGTATACATATAAATATACATATACATATATATATACACGTATATATATATATATGTATATGTATATATATATATATATGTATATGTATATATATATATATATGTATATGTATATATATATATATATATGTATATGTATATATATATATGTATATGTATATGTATATGTGTATATATATATATATGTATATATATATATGTATATATATATATGTGTGTATATATATATGTGTGTGTGTATATATATATATATGTATATGTATATGTATATGTATATGTATATGTATATGTATATGTATATGTATATGTATATGTATATGTATATGTATATATGTATATATATATGCATATACATATATGTATATGTATATATATGTATATATATATGCATATACATATATGTATATATATACATATATATACATATACATATATGACATAAATTTACTTATATGTCAAGGTCACCATATTTCTAGTTGTCATCTCCCATCTATAAAATGAGGCCACCTTTAGCGAGGCCTCTCCTTTCCAATATACATAATTATTTCTTGCATGTCTACTGCCTTTGGGTTCTCATCATCAACCATACAAGTTCCTACTATATTCCCATCCCTTGCATTTAAATTATGTAGTGGTGCTATTAATCACCTCTACAAATTCTTTCTCCATAGATATAACATTCATGCATCAATGATGACAGTCATCTCTACATGTACCAAAAAATGTAAGAGTAGCATGGCATGTTTGATGATAATTTAAAAGCTCAAATATTCCTACATAACATAATAAAAACTAATATGTGATAATTAACATGTACCTCCAAGGTAAAACCCTACTTGTAAGAGTACCATGGCATGTTTGATGATAATTTAAAAGCTCAAATACTCCTACATAACAAAATAAAAACTAATATGTTGTAATTAACACGTACCTCCAAGGTAAAACCCTACTTGTTAACCCTTCAAGACATTTTAGTTACCTTCAATATTTGTTGCTTGTCATTTGATATTTCTCCATGCTCCCATTTTGCTTGAAAAAAGACACTTTTTATATTTTTTTGAATTTATCACTCTAAGCATATGGTGAAATCAATGTCATCACAATATTTTTGTTTTTACTAAAATATTTGTTTGAATTCATCACTCTAAGCATATGGTGAAATCATTATCATCACAATATATTTTTGTTTTTGCTACAATATTTTCATTCTATTGAAATAGTTTTTTTCATTCTTAGTCACATGTTATTTGCTTCCAAAATGTGAGTTTCCCTTATATTTCCATTCCAAATGCTTCCATATTATGGCTTCAGCTCAATAACAACCCTCATTTGTAAAATAGAAAAAAACAAGTCATACTCAAGAGTCCAAGAAATTTCATAGGAAGAAACTAAACTCTACAAAGATTTTTTTGACCATCAATCTATATAATTCAACCATTCCCACCATTCTTTTCCAACCATTTTTTTTCTGTTATTTAGATTTATTTATTGATTGTTACTTTGAAGATTCACCAAGGTTCATCTAATACAATTGCATTGGAGGAGCCACAAAAAAAATTTCAAATTGTTGACATCACAATCATCATCGCCAAATTTTCTCTACATTTAAAACACTTCATACCAAGTGTGAGTTTTCATATTTACTTGGTTTTTTATTAAAATAAGAAACAAAACAAGGGTGCTAGTAAAAAAGAGAAAGGCAACAAAACAAGGGTGCTGACCCTTAACAAATTTAGGTCAAATAGGCCTTCAATAACAAATAACAAATCAGAAGACCATTGTTATTTATTGGTGTAAATCTTTTATTTTAATTGTAATTTGTTCAAAATTAATTCATTTCCTCAAGTTGATTATTTATTTTAATTAATTTAAAATCTACAATCAATTGTTTAGATTTAAGTTTTTTATTTATCATCTAAGTTTCTTGTTTGTCATCTATTATTTATTTTGGAATAATTTTTCTCTCCTTTCTATTGCTATCAGAAAATAAATGCTAATGATTTTCTGAAAAAGTTTATTTTGTATAAATATTTATTTCTATACTTACATAATTACACCATAATAAAACACAAAAGAATCCAAAGGTTTGAGTTGGATCAATACAAGGACTGAAATCCATGCTCTTTTTTCTAGCATACATTATTTGACCCGAGTTAAATTGGACTTAAAAACATTTTTTATAAGAGAAAAAAATCTTTCAAAAATCTATGTTATAATAACAAATCATACACTGAAAGACTTATTGTTTCTCAAACAAATTTTCCCTACAAAATTTTGTTGAAAAACAGAGACAAGCAAAAGGTAGTGAATTGCACAGTAAAAGTGAGGAAATAAACACAAAAACATAAATAAAAGAACTCTAGAGGATTCAACAAGCTGAGTTTTTTATATATATTATTGCCTTTTTCTTATAGAGTTGTCAATGCTATACAACTAGTTATGCCTTCTTCATATCTCAAAAAATAGAGTATGCCCATTTCTTTTCAAAATTAAAACCATTTCCTAGGCCTGGAGAAGCTTCTAGATTATGCCTTGTATTGGAAAAGTCTAGATACATCGAAGAGAATAGAAGAAAGGAGAAGAGAACAATAAATGTAGCTGGTGGTGTAGATATGCTTCGAAGGCAAGGAAGATTAAATGTTTTGTGTTGGAAGTCCACGTCTGCAAACACTCCACCTTAATCTTCATTGCCATGTATATCTGCAATACCAATTCCTTCCCAGAGATGTTCAAAAACATTTTTTGCAACTGGCTTTGTGAAAATGTCTGCTAGTTGTTCATTGGACCTGCAAAACTCAAGATATATGTCACCATTGTTCACCAATTCTTGAATAAAATGATATCTTGTATCAATATGTTTGCTCTGTTTATGAAAGACATAATTTTTATATAAAGAAATTGCCAAATCATTATCACAATAAAGTTTTGTAGGTTCTTCTTATGGATGCCTCAAATATGAAATTACTCTTCTCATCCATACTGCTTGACAAGCTGTTTATGTGGCTGCAACAAATTCCGCTTTAGCTGATGAGAGTGTCACAATTGGTTGTTTTCTTGATGCCCAAGAGATAGCACCCTATCCTAGATGGAAGATATACCTTGAAGTGCTTTTTCTATCATGCATGCTACCTCCCCAGTCACTATCTGTATATCCAATTAGTTTGTAATCATCTAAAGATGTATAAAAAGATCCAAAGTTCTTTGCTCCAGCAATATACCTTAAAACTCTTTTTCCAGCTTTCAAATGTGATTCCTTTGGTTTGTCCATGAATCTAGAAATGAGACTAACCCCATACATATCCGGTCTTGTGGCGGTTATATACATGAGGCTGCCAACTAATATTTTGAATAAGGTTGCATCAACACTTGGACTTTTGTCATCCTTGCTAAGTTTTAAACCTAATGCAACTGGTGTAGGGGCTAGATTCACATTTGTCATCTTAAATCTCTTCAACAAATCATTAGCATATTTAATTTGACATATAAAAATGCCTTGATCATTTTGACTTACCTCTATCCCAAGAAAATATTTCATGAGCCCCAAAATAGTCATATCGAATTATGTTTCCATTGTTGCCTTGAATGAGTTAATTGGAATATCGTCTATGAATATCAAATCATCTACATACAAACAAACTATCAAGATTTATCTTTCATCATTCACTTTGACATACAAAGCTGGTTCATTGCCACTACTAAACCCATTGTTCACAAAATAAGAATCTATTCTATTGTACCAAGCTCTAGGAGCTTGCTTCAAACCATATAGGGCCTTTTTCAATTTGTATACCTTATGTTCTTCTCACAAAAGTTCATAACCCAGTGGCTGATTTATATACACTTCTTCCAAAATGTCATTGAAGAATGTTGATTTAACATCCATTCAGTAGACCTTCCATTTGTTTTGACCTGCTATAGATAAGACCATTCTAATGGTATCCAATATTGCCACTGGTGCAAAATTTAGATGTTGTGTGAATCCTTTAGCTACTAGTCTTTCCTTGTGCTTCTCTACTTTTCTATTAGCATTATACTTTGTCTTGTAAACCCATTTAACTCCAATCACATCCTTGCCTTTAGGAATCTCTACTAGATCCCATGTTTAATTATTTTATATTGATTGAATTTCTTCATCCATGGCTGCAATCCATTTACCATGTTTAATGGCATATTCAAAATGAATTGGATCAGCTTGTGTTAAGAATGAAAAATTAGAGCATAAATCATCATTTTCAGCCTCTTGTATTTCATCATATATCTCCCTTAAACTTCGTGTCTTCTTTGAATTGTTTATAGACCTTGATCTTAGTGATGCGAGTGTTGGATTAGAAGACTCATTTCTATTATTACTTGTTGGAGTAGTAGGATTTGGAGTGGTAGGTGCCCTAGTAGGTGTTGTAGAAATATTTGCTTGTGTAGTAGGTGTATACACATAAAATTGGCTATGAGCAATTAAATAAATATTTTATATTTATTTAATAATTATTCTTTTATTAAATAGTTAATTTGAAAAGATTAATTTAATTCATTCATTTCATGTCCTTCTATTAATTAATTTAATTAAAATATTTTATTAATTAACTCGTTATATCCTTTTCTTCTAATCAATTAATTAAATATCTAATATTTAATTATTCCTCTATCTACTATCCTATAGTCTCATTAATTAAATAGAAATTATTTAATCCCTTTTCCAACTCACCTTCCATCTCCACTTCATATTTTCTTTTCCAACTCATCCATCATGTGGCTAAATTAATTCAAGAAAATAAAATCATTTATTAGCCACTTATCTCCAACTTCCACAATAAATGAAATATTGTGTACGTACACATATTTCTTAACATTCTTCTATATTCTCTCCAACATCCCTATATCTTAGGAGGACTTGAGTCCACATGTCCTCTCATTCCTACATCTTATCCAACTATCCCATATCCTCTCAAGCCTTCAACTCAGTCAAGGTGAGATGAGTGACACTTGTCTTCTCCTTCCCCCTTTCTCTCAACCTTCAACTTCTTGCTCATAGCCATCCAATTTGCAAGATTCGATCATGACCGTTGATCTCTGCCACCTAAGCTCATGCACTCAAAAATCTATAAAAAGAGGTCTCCTAAGCCATTTTGAAACTAATAGACTAATAGCTAATCATATAGTCATTCTAAGAGTCTTTATCTTGCATCCGTGACTTTGAGTTTGAAGCAATTAGCAATTTTAGAATTTCTTTCATAGCTTAATTTCATGTTAGCTTAAATCATTTGCATATGCATATCATAGTATTAGTTAACTATTAGTCCATTCTTCATATGTCATCCTGGAAGTTACCAGTGCTTGTCTGAGCGCAAATCATCTGCAACCAGGAACAGTGGAGTTAGGACACAATGAGGTGTAAATCATGAAAGGTATAATATTGTTTGTTTCATTTACTTCATGTTACTTCATTGGTTGAAGTTAATTTTCCTATAGATTTCACTTTTATATTTTATGATGGACTAACAAGTTTCAGGACAATTCTTTGGAGTTCAACTTTAACCTCAACATTTTTGGTGCCCACCGTGGGGCTCGGGCCTCGAACTTATATTTCTAATATCACATCTTATTCTCGCAGAGCTAGTTTAACGCTTTTGTAAATCAATTTCACACATTTGTGAAATTTGATAGTGATTTTGTTAGATAGGTTAGCATTTTTATTGCTTAGGTTAGCATTTGCTTTGAATAAAATAGCATTTTTAAACATGAATTCATGCAATTAAGCAATAGGATAGCGCTTTCATTGCATAGGTTAGGGATTTTGTTGTCTAGGATAGCACTTTTGCCTTTTAGGTTAGCGCTTTTGCTTATTAGGATAGCGCTTTTGTTGTTTTAACGCTTTTGTCCTAACAGTGCTTAAAATTTAGATTTTTTTTCAAACTGAAAACTAACAATCTTTGCAGGTTTGAATGTCCAAGACTTAAAATTTTGCAAACTACTGACATTTGTGTGTGCAGGGTTATTTTTGAAGCAAATTTCATGCATTTATTCACATCTAGTTAAATAGGAGTATTTTGGAAAGTAAAACATCATATATTGCTCATCTAGCTTAACTAGGAGGATAAATCAACAACATGCAACTTGCATTTGAGTGTTTTCCTTAAAATAGTTTCCCATAGATTATTAGAAGGCTTAAAATAAACTTTTGTCTTCCGTGCTTGTTGAAGTAGTAGGAAAGTATGCTCTCACCCTCATACGGTGATCATAAAACCAGACCTACTTTCTTTTATGTGTAATCTTAGAGGGCCTGCCTTCCCGAGTTGCCTTGAGGGGGCCAGTGAGAGGGGAATGACCCAAGTGGAAACGGGCTAATACCGAGTCCCTCTTATCCACTCTAAATAAATTGTGTTTGTGATGAAAGTCATAAACAACATGTGCTGATTAGTTCATACTAACACTATGTTTCCCCATAAACACTATGGAGCCTAACCTCTATAGGTTGGGAACCTTCTGTATTTATAGAGTGTAGAGTGTCGCATGTATGGCCACATGACTAGAAGCCTTTACTAAAAACCACTTGTACTAGTTGCCAAAATCCTTCTAATTGTTGGTGCAGGAAGTCGGACCTCTAAAGTAGCTCACATACATACAGTTCTTAGTAGAGATATGAAGTTTTCTATGGGGAGTTTTCATGGAAACTGGTTTCTAGATGCCCCGAAGAAGTGAGTGCTGAGGGTGGAGCCCGTGGGGTCAAGTATCTAAATATCCGCTCTGAATAGTGTAGCCTCAGGGGAAACCCCAGGTGAGATTCAACAATTATTGTCTCACCCTACCATAGGATTCATACTTGTTTGGAATTTTTTTTTTCAAACATTGTATCTTTTATATCTATAATATGCTCAACATGGTCAAAAACTTGAAAAAAAATCATCATCTAGAAATGAGCAAAAATCTGACAACTTGTTGGAAAATTTGAAAAATCCTTGTAACATAGTCAGAACAACGCTTTTGTTGCACAAAACCACGCATTTTTTGTGCAAAACAATGCATTTAAACAATAGTACAACACTTTTATGTCATAGGTTCACGCATTTGATCAACAAATTATCATTTTTAAGCATAAAACCACGCTTTTGTAACACAGTTTTCTGATTTTAGTGTCACAGAGCAGCACTTTCAAGCAACATAATAGCGCATTTGTCCCATAAGTTGGCATTTTTGACAAAAAGGTTAGCGCAAATGTTTTCTCACATCAGAGATAGAGGACATTTCTGCATATCAGACCAAAATTTCAAAATTAGTTTCAGATACCCTTTTCAAATAGAGTTGTCTTTAAACTATCATAGACCTTCAAACTAGTCCGATAATCAGGTTTGTCAATCAAATAGGCTACTTTCAAAGGCTTTATAAGCATACAATTCACAACAAGTTAGTGATTCAACAATCTCAAGTGCAAAAAAATCAGCATTTCAACGATATATCAGTTTCTCATCAAGATACATCGAATCCTCTATCACTAAACTTAATCATATCAACCTTTGCTCATTATCTTGGATATATTGTTCCTATTTTGAACCTAGGTTATATCAAAATCAGAATTGCACTCACATTGGAATCAAGAAAACTTGTAAACCATCATATGCTTATATGACTTTTAAATATTTCCTTAAGAAAAGAAAACCCAGTTATAAGGCTACTCTAAAGAGGATAAGATTCTTGTATATCAATCGCAAGATCTTGTTTAAACATAGGACATTCCTACACCGTTTTCGTCACTATTTACATGGTTACGAGACAGAATTTGATGGAGAACTTTTGCAAGGACATGATTTTCAAAAAAGAGACGCTTTATCACAACACACCAATAACAGTGGAAAAATCAATAAATCTTATCTTCCTAAACCAATAATCACTTATTGAGTTATATATATAAATGAATCTCTCTCCATAGAAGGCCAATAGTAACCCAAATGAATAAGTTTCTTAGCCAGCATTAATCCACTTGAGTGTGTGCCACAAATAACTGTGTGAACTTCGTTAAGAACTTTCTCAGATTGTTCTTGTTTGAGACATCTCAATTAAGTGCTATCTAGACCTCGCCTATATAAGGTATCAACAATGATAGTATAGCGGGATGACTGACGGATAAAACTTATACTCTGATTGTGGGATAGGTTAGGAGGAAGGATATTCTCTTTTAAGTATTGATAAGCTGGGTTGTATAAGGATTGAACGGTCCCAAATATATGGCAAATCATGTGGGTATTTTGGGATTCAATGGTAGGATTCAAGATATCTTCTACCAGGAATTCATAACGTTGTTGATTCTCTCGATTCTATAAAAGAGATGCTATTGTAGCCATTGCATCTGCTTCTTTGTTCTCATTTCTTGGGATCTGAGTAATGCTTCTTGCAGTCAGGAGAATGCCAAACTTTCCCGTTGCAAAATTGAAATAAAACAAGGAAAAAGACCCAGTGTTGAAAACCATTTCATGGCAACACTATATCAATCAAGAGGAAAAATAAAGGACGTACGTGATGGTGAAAACCTCTTTGAGGAACCATAAGATGGGAAGTTTGACATCCTCCCTACATATTTTCAAGAGAGATATGTTATTTTAATAGAGCCAACAGAAGCAATAAACATTGGCACAACAAAGGATCCCAAGGTCCTTCATCCTGTTGTGTCATTATCAGATGAAGAGAGGAAATAATACATAGAATTCTTCAAACAAAGATAGATAAATTTTTCTTGGTCCTATGCAGACATGCCAGGACTTGATCCAAATCTTATCATGCATCATCTCAATGTGGATCCAAAAGAAAAACTAGTTAAACAAAAACTAAGGAAGATGTATCCACACATCGCTCTCCTTGTAAAAGCAGAGTTAAAGAAACTATTGGATGTGGGTTTCATAAGACCTATTTCCTATCTAGAATGGGTTTGAAGCATTGTGCCAGTTGCAAAGTTGGATAAAATCATAAGAGTTTGCACTAATTTCAGATATTTGAATAAGGAATGTCCCAAAGATGATTTCCCACTACCCAACATTGATATAATTGTAGATTTATCAACAAGACATTAGATATTTTCACTAATGGATGGATTCTCGGGGTACAATCAAATAAGAATCGCCCCTGAAGATCAAGAAAAGACAACACTCACCTGTTCATGGGGTACTTACTACTGGAATGTTATGCCATTTGGGCTTAAGAATGCAAGAGCAACTTATCAAAGATCCATGACAACAATTTTCCATGATATGATGCATACATTTATGGAAGATTATGTAGATGATATACTTGCAAAATACCATACAAGGAAAGAACATTTGAACATCTTGGGCAAGATCTTTGATAGGCTTGAACAATATCAGTTAGGATTGAATTCAAAGAAATGTGCATTTGGAGTAACCTCTGGAAAACTTCTTGGGTACAATATATCAGCTCGTGAAATTGAAGTAGATCTAGAAAAGGTCAAAGCCATCATGGAAATGGAGTCACCTAGGAACATAAGTCAATTGCATTCTCTACAAGGGATATTGCAATCAATCAAAAGATTTGTCTCTCAGTTAGCAGATAAATGTCATCCATTTACTCATATTTTACGTAAGAATGTTCCATTCAAATGGGATCAGAAGTGTGAAGAGGCTTTTATACAAATCAAAGAATATATAATGAATCCTCCATTAATGTATCGCCAATCAAAGGAAAACCATTGTTTCTTTATATCTCAGCAACGAATGTATCACTGGGAGCTCTTTTAGCCTAGCATGATGAAGAAGGAAAAGAAAGAGCAATGCATTACATCAGTAGAATACTTGTAGGCTATGAATTGAACTATACATCAGTTGAGAAGACATGCCTAGCAGTTGTATTCGCAACTCAAAAATTACAACATTATATGCTAACTCATTCTGTGAAATTGATAGCAAAAATAGATCCACTAAAGTATTTGCTGAGCAAGTCAACTTTGACAGGAAAACTGGCAAAATGGGTTATGGTACTAAGTGAGTTTGATATAGAATATGTTGATCAAAAATCTATCAAAGGACATGTCATTGTTGATCAATTAGATGAAGCACCCTTACAAGATGACACACCTTTGCACATTCAATTTCCTGATGCAGACATTCTGACATTAAACACAAAATTTTGGGAGTTGTACTTTGATGTTTCTTATACACAATATGGATCAGGCGCTAGAATTTAGTTCATCACGCCTCAGGGACACACAATTCCAAAATCATATAGACTATAGTTTTCATGCACAAACAATACTGCAGAATGTGAAGCATTGACTATTAGGCTCAAAATGGCTATTGAATGGAACATTAAGGAATTAAATATTTATGGTGATTCACATCTTACAATAAACCAAATAAATGATGGTTATCAAACTAAGGATGACAATATCATGCCTTACAAACAGTTGGTTGAAGAATTTAAAGAACATTTTGAAGAAATATCATTCACTCAAATCTCAAGAAATGAGAACAAAGCAGTAGATCCAATGGCTACAATAGCATCTCTTTTGTAGAATTAGGAGAATCAACAACGCTATGAATTCTTGGTGGAAGATATCTTGTATCCTACCATTGAATCCCAAAATACCCACATGATTTTCCATATATCTGGAACCGATCAATCCTTATACAACAAAACTTATCAATACTTAAAAGAGAATATTCTTCCTCCTGACCTATCCCGCAATTAGAGAAGAAATTTTATCCGTCGGTCATCCCATTATAGTATCATTGTTGATACCTTATATATAAGTGAGGTCTAGATAGCACTTTATAGAGATATCTCAAACAAGAAGAAACTGAGAAATTTCTTAATGAAGTTCACACAGGTATTTGTGGGACACACTCAAGTGGATTATTGTTGGCTAAGAAATTTATTCATTTGGGTTACTATTGGCCTACTATGGAGAGAGATTCATTTATATATGCAAAGAAATGCAAACAATGCCAGATCCATGGGAATCTCATCCGCACACCAACACAATAATTGCATCCTATGGTAGGATCGTGACCATTCTCCCAATAGGGTCTTGATTTGGTAGGTAAGATAAACCCTTCATCCTCTAATGGACACAAGTTCATTCTAACTGCTACTGAGTATTTCACTAAATGTATTGAAGTAGTACCTTTGACAAAAGTGATAGGAAAACAAATATATCATTCATCTTGAATTATATAATCTGTCGCTATGGAGTCCCTATGACCATTATCACCGATAATGGACAACCATTTAAAAATTAAGATGTGAAGGAACTATGTGGGTGATTCCATATCCAACATAGGTTTTCTACACCATATTATCCATAGAGAAATGGTCAAGATGAGGTAGCAAATAAAACCATCTTGAAAATCCTGAAGAAAACAATCAATGAAGCTGGTAAAGACTGGCAAATTTGGCTAAATCCTGCTCTTTGGGCATACCGAACCATCATTCACACACCAACGAGGGCAATTTCATATTGCTTAGTCTATGGATCAGAAGCCATATTACCAATAGAAGTATAGATACCTTCTCTACGAGTATTCTTGAAAGGTCTTATACCAGAAGAAGAACAACGAGTCTCTAGACTTTAAGAAATTGAGTTGAGTCAAGAACTTCACCAAAATACAACTGATCATTTGAAGGCATATCAATAGAGAATGGTGAGAAGTTATAATCACAGAGTCAAGCCACACATTTTTTAGATTGGAGATATAGTTCTAAGGGAGAATCCGAGAAATCAGCAAGACCAAGAAAAGAAGGGAAAATTTGAACCAAATTGGTTAGGTCCTTTTGTCATAGTAGCAACATATGGCTCAAGAGCATATACGTTATCTACCCCTGAAGGTGATTGGTTTGATGAGCCCATCAATTCCATCCATCTGAAGAAGTTCTATGCCTGACATATAAAGTCTTGAAGAAATCAGTAAAATGTTGGCATTTTGAGTTTGTTGGCGTTTTGCATAGAGATTGCATTAATGATATGTTGTCATTGATGTCAATTGAACCGGTAATGGTATTCATGTTATTGCTGATATTGTTGTTTTTAATATTGGCTAGTAACCGGTAAGAAGAGATTTGTGGAAGATGTTGTAAACCAGTATGTAAAGTTTGTGATTTGAACTCGTGAACTAGTGTAAAGGGTTAAACCTTTCTATGTAATGTAACCGGTAAACCCTATCAGCTGTTAAAACCTAACCGATCAAGTTTATTGGTTTATTATATGATAAGCGGTAATGATGGAGACACGTATTATCATTGTATGAGGATATGTTCAAATTGTTTTGGAGCATTTATTTTTTGTCTAGGGAAGGAGCAAAGTGGATTGCATCTAATGCACAAAACGTGATGAGTTACAAAGTCCGATGAAGTTGTGCTCATGGAGCAGTTGGAATTTTCTTGAAGAATGTGAAGAGATTGTCATGATTTCTAATAGTCAAGATTGTACCGACTTGTTTGTAATCTCGATGATGAGAATTAGGTTTTTGTTGTGTTACCAACCTAATCGATTTGTATCGAAGGTCGATGAAGTTGTTTGTAAAGGTTGTTGGCAAGATTGATAGAAACCTATTGAGTGTGTAGTTTCCTAACTAGTGAATGGATCTGTACTTTGAGTGAAGGCATATTAAATCTTAGAAGGATCTGATCAAGCAAATGTAGTGCTACTCATTAAATCCTCTAACAATTACAGCAGAAGTGAAATCCCTTAACTAGGTAATCTCTAACAAAGCTTGGTTACTCATTAAATCCTCTAACAAGGTGGTCCATTAACTTGGATTCTTAAATCCTCCAACGAGGTTACTCCTAACAGGGTATTTTTCTTTTCATCATGGCATATTTGTAAATCCCTTAACCGGGTGATTCCTAACTAGAATTAGTTCTTAACATGACTTATTGTAAAGCTTTAACAGGCTTGGCTCCTAATAGGGTGAACTTCAGATGAGTTTAGATAGATATCCTAGTGAGTCTCATCTCACCGTGGTTTTTACCTATTTGGGTTTTCCATGTATAAACATTTGTGTCAAGTGGTGAATGCTTTTGTGGTTGTGATCTTATTTGTTGAGTTGGTTAACTTCTGATAAGGCATGTTAAGTAGAAGCATTGAGACATGAATATGTTGAGTTATGATTAAGCATTGTTGATGTTTACAAGATTGTAGTGGATATGTGCAGGATCATGGTGTGCCAAAACAGGCCCTTAAGAGGCAATGAAATTTCAGAAAAATCAGAGTTATGCAACTTGACATGAAAATTTGAATAAGTTGTGAACATTATTTTTAAAATATGTAAGAAGAGAGTATATAGAAAATTGAATGTAGTTTCTAAGCTACTAGTTGTTTTTTGGAAAAAAAAAATCCTATTTGATGAAAATTTCAAATTTCAATGCAGTGGTACTAAAATTTCAGGAAAAAAATAAGTAGACGTATGTCTGACCACCCTAATCAAAATCAAATCTTAATATTTTTTTATAATATTTATAATATAAGTATTAGACTCATGTCTAGATGTGACACATTTTTGTTTTTAATTTTTTATGAATTAAATAATTATTTATGATTTTTTTACTACAGTTTTTCAGAAATTTAGAAACTCCTACGTCTGACCACCTTAACTTGCTCAAAACCTTATGAAATTTAATTTTTTTTAATTTTTCCCTATAGTAGATGAAGCATAGGATGTGACGCATGTTTCGGTTTCAAAAAATGTTATATCGTTTGAAAGTTATGAGTGTTTTTCAATCAGTATATCAATCAAGACTATTGTCAGAATTCAATTAGAAAATAAATAATAATTATTTACTAAAGTCGAAATAAGACAAGCCTTATATTGTTGGAAAGCTGGGAACATCCTTAAAAAACCCTTTTTGTTTTATCAATTTTGGCTACAAAAAAAGTCGTCAGCCACTAGTGTAAAGTCTGGAAAACTAGGGAATACTGAAAAACACATTTTTTCAGTTGACTTTCCAGGCTTGTAACTTCCAAGCCTAATACCAAAGCATTCCTGAGCCGAAATTTGAAATTTGAAAATTTGAGTACAAAAATCGGATATCAGATAAAATTGGATATCGGATTTTATCTGATATCCGATTTTTGTACAAAAATTTGCAGTCCCTGATGAATTTCCCTTTGCCACCATTTATGAAGTAAACTGCCACATGGCAGAAATCCGATATCTGATTAAATCGGATATCGGATTTTATTAGTCATATTTTAAAGAGGGAGAGAAGGAGAGGGAGAGAGGGAGAAAGAGAGAGAGAGAGAGAGAGAGAGAGAGAGAGAGAGAGAGAGAGAGAGAGAGAGAGAGAGAGAGAGAGAGAGGGGGGGGGGGGAGGGGGGGGGGAGGAGAGAGGGGGAGAGAGAGAGAGAGGAGGAGAGAGAGGGAGGGAGAGGGGTAGAGGGAGGAGAGGGAGAGAGAGAGAGAGAGAGAGAGAGGAAGGGAGAGAGAGAGAGAGGAGGAGAGGGAGAGAGAGAGAGAGAGAAGGAGAGAGAGAGAGAGAGAGAGACCATATGACCCCTAACGACACAATTTGGTGTCTTAAGGGGACCTATGGTGTCGTTAGGGGTCATATGGTGTCTTGGGACACCATAGGACCCCTTAAGACACCAATCATGTCATTAGGGTTCATATTGTGTCTTACGACCCATAACTATGACCCCTAATGATAGTTATGTGATATGGTGTCGCATGAACCCTTATGACCTCTCAGGACACCATATGACCCCTAATGACACCATATTGGGTCACTTTGGGTCATATTATGTCCTAAGGGGTCATATTGTGGTCTATGACCCCTTAGGTCACCATATGACCCCTAACGACATGATTTGGTGTCTTAAGGGGTCCTATGGTGTCGTTAGGGGTCATATGGTGTCCATAGGGGTCATATGGTATCTTGGGACACCATAGGAACCCTTAGGACATAATATGACCCCTTATGACACAATATGACCCAAAGCGACCCAATATGGTGTCATTAGGGGTCATATGGTGTCCTAAGAGGTCATAAGGGTTCATGGGACACCATATGACCCCTAACGACACCATCGGACCTCTTAAGACACCAAATCATGTTGTTAGGTGTCATATTGTGTCCTAAGGGGTCCTATGGTGTCCCAAGACACCATATGACCCCTATGGACACCATAGGACCCCTAACGACACCATAGGACCCCTTAAGACACCAAATCATGTCGTTAGGGGTCATATTGTGTCTTACGAGGTCGTAGGACACAATACGACTCCTAACAACACAATTTGGTGTCTTAAGGGGTCTTATGGTGTCACAAGACACCATATGATCCCTAACGACACCATAGGACCCCTTAAGACACCAAATCATAACATTAGGGGTCATATTGTGTCTTACAGGGTCGTAGGACACAATATGACCCCTAGCGACATGATTTGGTGTCTTAAGGGGTCCGATGGTGTCGTTAGGGGTCATATGGTGTCGATAGGGGTCATATGGTGTCCCATGAACCCTTATGACCTCTTAGGACACCATATGACCCCTAATGACACCATATTGGGTCGCTTTGGGTCATATTGTGTCGTTAGGGGTCATATTGTGTCTTAAGGGGTCCTATGGTGTCCCAAGACACCATATGACCCCTGATGACACCATATGACCCCTTAAGACACCAAATCATGTCGTTAGGGGTCATATTGTGTCCTACGACCCCGTACGACACAATATGATCCCTAACGATATTATTTGGTGTCTTAAGGGGTCCTATGGTGTCGTTAGGGGTCATATGGTGTCCATAGGGGTCATATGGTGTCTTGGGACACCATAGGACCCCTTAAGACACCATATGACCCCTAATGACACCATATTGGGTCGCTTTGGGTCATATTGTGTCGTTAGGGGTCATATTGTGTCTTAAGGAGTCCTATGGTGTCCCAAGACACTATATGACCCCTATGGATACCATATGACCCCTAACGACAACATAGGACCCCTTAAGACACCAAATCATGTTGTTAGGGGTCATATTGTGTCCTACGACCCCGTACGACACAATATGATCCCTAACGATATGATTTGGTGTCTTAAGGGGTCATATGGTGTCGTTAGGGGTCATATGGTGTCCATAGGGGTCATATGGTGTCTTGGGACACCATAGGACCCCTTAAGACACCATATGACCCCTAATGGCACCATATTGGGTCGCTTTGGGTCATATTGTGTCGTCAGGGGTCATATTGTGTCTTAAGGGGTCCTATGGTATCCCAAGACACCATACGACCCCTATGGACACCATATGACCCCTAACGACACCATAGGACCCCTTAAGACACCAAATCATGTCGTTAGGGGTCATATTATGTCCTACGACCCCGTACGACACAATATGATCCCTAATGATATGATTTGGTGTCTTAAGGGGTCCTATGGTGTTGTTAGGGGTCATTTGGTGTCCATAGGGGTCATATGGTGTCTTGGGACACCATAGGACCCCTTAAGACACCATATGACCCCTAATGACACCATATTGGGTTGCTTTGGGTCATATTGTGTCGTAAGGGGTCATATTGTGTCTTAAGGGGTCCTATGGTGTCCCAAGACACCATATGACCCCTATGGACACCATATGACCCCTAACGACACCATAGGACCCCTTAAGACACCAAATCATGTCGTTAGGGATCATATTGTGTTGTACGGGGTCGTAGGACACAATATGACCCCTAGCGACATGATTTGGTGTCTTAAGGGGTCCTATGGTATCGTTAGGGGTCATATGGTGTCCATAGGGGTCATATGGTGTCTTGGGACACCATAGGACCCCTTAAGACACAATATGACCCCTTAGGACACAATATGACCCAAAGCGACCCAATATCATGTCATTAGGGGTCATATGGTGTCTTAAGAGGTCATAAGGGTTCATGGGACACCATATGACCCCTATGGACACCATATGACCCCTAACGACACCATTGGACCCCTTAAGACACCAAATCATGTCGTTAGGGGTCATATTGTGTCGTTAGATTTTGAAAGTGAAAATATTGAAAATTTTGAAAATGTTGAAAGTGATAATGAAAATGCTCAACATGTGGAAAATTTTGACATAGGAGGTGAAAATGTGGAAAACTTTAACATTGAAGGTGGAATTGCTCAACCAAGTGAGCCATATGTAACACCTAATTACTTTAGAAATGAAGACCCTCTCATGGATGAAAGACAAATTCCAAATCCAAGACCTTCAAGAACCCCAAAATGGTTATTTGAAATCGATGAGAACAATATTGCGAATCTTGAAGGCAAGAGGTCAACAAGAACCGTTCAGTTGTGGGATACACAACTTTTCAACCAAAATTTTAGCAATAAGACATTGACCGAGAAATGCCAACTCTTTGTTCAATTGCTAAAGATGATAAAGATGAGACCATTGCTAAACAAATTGAAGATTCGTATGAACAAGAAGATGGAGAGAAATTCTATTATTGCAAAAAATCTATTTGACGCTCTCAATTCTATTGAAAGAATACCAAAGAAAGAGATAAGAGAGCTGCTCAAAGAGTGATTACAACCTCCTTAGTAAGCCATCAATTGAGGAAGGCTCGTCAAATGAGACAAACTTGTGTTGATTTTAACATAAACCGTAAAATTTTGGATAGAGCACTTGCACGAAGACAAAGACTTGACGATCCACTTCAACAAGATACATGGGCATTTGGTGGGAGGCTTCCACGTGTTGATAGAAAATTGACTGACAATGTGAAGGAAGAGATTCAACAATTTTGTTTGAAATTAAGAATCAGCAACCGAGACTGCACATCGCATCCCAAACATTTCTTGGAATCAAGCCAAACAACGTTGTACAAAAAAATTTGTGAATTACATCCAACTTTGCAAATATCACAAAGGGCCTTTCAATCTTTGAAACCATTTTATTGTGTTCCTCTTAATATTCGCAATACCTGTTGTTGCAAGCACCATGTGGAGTTTTCAATGTACCATGAACTTTTATGTCATATTCATTCTATGATGCATACTAATGAGATGTTGCAGGAGTGTGGTGCAATGCTATTTCCGAGATCATCAAGAGACTTGCAAGATCTATTTTTATGCCCTAGAGATGATGGCTGCTATTTCTATAGAAATGATTGTTTGAATGAGAAGTGCTCAGAATGCGGTGGGTTTTCAAAGTTTGTTTCATGTTTTCATGAGGGCAGCAAACACGAGTTTGGAAATAATTATGTTGAGAAAAAAAGATACGAGATAGTGAAATATACTTTGAAGAGTGGAGGTGAAGGTTCTAGATACGAATTAGTCTCAAGAGAAGTGAGTATTGCTGAATTTATTTTGGATTTTAAGGAAAATCTTTTCTACAAGTATGCAAGGCACACCCATAGGTCTCAGTGGTTGGATCAACAGTTCAGGATGTGTAAGAACTCTTTCCCGATTGGTACTATTGTATCGGTGGTTGATTTTGCAGAGAACTATACATTGCAACCACAGAATGAGGTACAGTCTCAGTACTACAATTCAGTCCAGATTGCTATTTTTGTTCACATTACATATAGACATGCTCCTGATAGTACAGAAGAGGACAGGAATATAATCAGGGAGTATCATTTTTATATGAGCGATGATAGATCACACTCCTTCGAGTATGTGCAACATTCTTTCGAGAATTTTTTTGAGTTCTTGCATGAGAAAGATATTGCAATTGACCGATATATAATATGGTCAGATAACTCTACGGGTCAATTCAAGAATGTGTGTATGTTTTATTGGTTGAGTAGAATGCATGTGGAGAGGCGTATACCTCATATTTGGTGTTTTTTTTAGGCGGGGCATGGGAAGGGAGAGCATGATGGAGCAGGTGCATGTTTGAAGAGAGCTCTAGTTAAGGAGCAATTGAGGATTTCAGGTGCAAATTTCTCTGATGCACGTTCTATTGTTGATTGGTGTAGTTCAGCATTGTCACATGGAGGTACTCTTGATTTAGCAGTGAGCATATTCTTTTGGTTGGTTGAGGAGGGAACAGTGGGAGATAGATTGGATTGTCAAACAATTAAAGATTCTTCAAAGATGCATTCATTTCTCAGCTCAGATGCAAGTACATGGACCATTTGGACACGAGCGTTGGCTTGTTTTTGTCAGAGTTGTCTTCGGTGTGATTGGGATCAGTGCGAGTCAAGTGAGTGGGTTGATACGTGGGTTCCCCACTATCTAACTCCTTTATCTCAAACAATATCCTTGTCAAACGATGACATGGAAAGTTCACTTGAGTATGATCGTCTATCAGATCTTGTACAACCAGGACATGTTTTTGCAGTTGTTGCATTGCAAGGGAATGAAGAGAGATCAGAATATTGGTTGGCACGATGTGTACAAGGAAAATAAAAGCTAACACAACCAATGACAGATGATGATGGGTTCACATATCCTACAAGTTCAGTTGTTGTTGTGGGAACTTGGTTGTGAACATACATGATTAGAAAGAATGTCATACCTACATTTGAAGACTATGAGAGACACAAAACCATTATAATGTATTCACGCCTTATTATAGCTACAAATGTCAAGTTGTTGAAGCATCAAGCAAAACCGAAGACCAAAGAGCTATGGACAGTGACTACTGTTGATCATGAAGCAATACTGGATACTCTTAAACAAAGAGATGACCCTTCAGGCACACTTGAGTAGTAGGTCTTTAATGGTGCCTTATTTTTTTATCATGCATTTCATTTCAAACAATGATCATTAAACCTTAATGTTCAAGTTTGTTACGTGTATATTAAGGATGTGTTCAAAATGCTTGAACATTTTTTTTTGGCAACATGGTTTTTGCATGCACATAGCGAGTACACTCGATATAATTGGAAGGGATGTATTTTTGCAACATGACTTATTATCATGCATTTGATGAGCTTTACAATTTTTGTTATTAGAGAACACTATTTGATAATTTTTTATGATATAATTATCGCCTAACCTTTATGCTCATGAAGGTATTTTTTGATGATATACAACTGTATCACATTACGATTTTTGCATCAACATAGTGGGTTCTGTTGATATAATTCGAAGGGACGTATTTTTATGGTATATGATCCCACCTTTTCATTTATTATCATGCATTTTAGTTGAAGTGATTATCATAAATCCGTTATGTTCATCCATGCATTTTATGTGTAGACTAACAATTCTTAAAAATACAGGTTCATGCTAGATCATTCGTTGTTGACGAGACCCTCTCTTGGTGATGGTACATATTCCTTTGTGCATTAATGAGATTAAATTGTGGGTCTTGTTGTATTTATTATCATGAAGATGATTCAAATGCATGTGGCCAGGACACATCTACAGTGGATCAAATTGTCATGACAGATGATCTATTGAATCAAACATTTGGCATTGATAGTCAGGTAAATAGGTTAATGTTGGGCCTTCAACATCAACACCTACTAGTCAAAGTGGTCATCGAACTTCACTCAGGTAACCTTGTCTATTTTTATTCATTAATGGTTTATAAAATAAAGTCAGTTAGATTTTGGCAATTGAATAACATTGTTTCATTTTCAGATGTTGACATCAGATGCACCTAATATTCTCTCCACAATGGAGCATGGTGTTCTCTAGCAGTAGCATCTTTGATTCTTTTGACAGTAGTATGAGTCTGATTAATAAATTTCTAATTTGATGCTTCCCACAGGGCTTTGCAACTTCAAATTGTGAGTGTGCCCATGTTACAAATTAATTGTACTTTAATCGACATAGATGGTCTATGATGGCTTTTTTGTAAGACTATATGGTTTTATTACATATATTGTACTTTAATCGACATATAAAAATATCCAAGTGGTGTTGGCATGAGCTTGAATATGGTGAGTTGTATGCATCTTGAAGTTGAATATGATATGTTGTATACATCTTGAAGTTGAACTTTGATTAGACTTTGTCAGCATTTGATGAATCATAAATGTCATTTTATTATTAATCTTGTGAGTGTTAGGTGTAGGAATAAATATCAATTACTTTGAAAGTCATGGATGGTTGTCCTCATATGATAACCACCAGATGGTTGTGCCTTATGAAGAAAAGCTGAACAGATAATAACTAATTGAGAACATCAATTCAAATCCATAATCTAGAGGATACTAATAACAGATCTTTGTATATTTATTTTTTCTAATAATGAAACAGGTACAACTGTATTGAGATAAAATGAAGCTTTTCTCTCATATGAAGATGTCACATTGGCAAATTGGTCTTTATTATAATACACAAGACATAAGTAAAATCAAAATGCTCTCAAGGTACAGTTTTGGACTTGAACCATATTGCATAAATCTCAATGCTTCAACTTGATTATCATTAAAGGTTTCTGATTGTTTACAAAATATCCCTTCATATCCCTTCATGGATGTCACATGCGTAGGGTATGACCCCGAGCATCGGATCGAGTGGGGGGGGGCAAAGCAGGAGCATGCGTAGGGTAATTATGCCTAACTGGACATGTCGGAGCTGACGGTTCATCATCGCGATGAGCTGAACGAGAAATCGACCAGGCGACAACATTCCATTGA
This sequence comes from Cryptomeria japonica, assembly GCF_030272615.1. NCBI lineage: Eukaryota > Viridiplantae > Streptophyta > Pinopsida > Cupressales > Cupressaceae > Cryptomeria > Cryptomeria japonica. The sequence goes on along the minus strand of NC_081407.1, from coordinate 301,624,401 downwards.
GTGAGACTGACGATTTTTTTGCCAACCGAAAAATTGTTGCCCTAATAAAACCGTAGGGAAAATTGAAATACCGAGATAGGCTTTTGTAGGGACCCCTCTCATGGCCCCATAGGTTCAAATGGATCATTTGTAGGTGCCACAAATTCTGAGTTAGGGCCCGTCAAAGTTTGATAATTTTGAGCACTTAGGGCGCTCAAGGGACGACGCCGGTACGGTATGACCCCGAGCGTTCGATCGAGTGGGGGGGAAAAATAGGAGCATGCGTAGGGTAATTATGCCTAACTCAACATGTCGGAGCCGACGGTTCATCATCGCGATGAGCTGAACGAGAAATCAACCAGGCGACAACATTCCATTGAGTGAGACTGACGATTTTTTTGCCAACCGAAAAATTGTTGCCCTAATAAAACCGTAGGGCAACTTGAAATACCGAGATAGGCTTTTGTAGGGACCCCTCTCGTGGCCCTGTAGGTTCAAATAGATCATTCACGGGTGCCACAGATTCTGAGTTAGGGCTCGTCAAAGTTTGACAATTTTGAGCACTTAGGGCGCTCAAGGGACGACGTCGGTAGGGTATGACCCCGAGCATTCGATTGAGTGGGGGGGCAAAACAGGAGCATGTGTATGGTAATTATGCCTAACTGGACATGTTGGAGCTGATGGTTCATCATCGCGATGAGCTGAACGAGAAATCGACCAGGCGACAACATTCCATTGAGTGAGACTGACGATTTTTTCGCCAACCGAAAAATTGTCTCCCTAATCAAACCATAGGGCAACTTGAAATACCGAGATAGGATTTTGTAGGGACCCCTCTTGTGGCCCCTTGGGTTCAAACGGATTTTTCGTAGGTGCCACAGATTTTGAGTTAGGGCCCGTCAAAGTTTGATAATTTTGAGCACTTAGGGCGCTCAAGGGACAACGTCGCTAGGGTATGACCCTGAGCGTTCGATCGAGTGTGGGGGAAAAATAGGAGCATGCGTAGGGTAATTATGCCTAACTCGACATGTCGGAGCCGACGGTTTTTCATTGCGACAAGCTGAATGAGAAATCGACCAGGCGACAACATTCCATTGAGTGAGACTGACGATTTTTTTGCCAACTAAAAAATTGCTGCCCTAATAAAACCATAGTGCAACTTGAAATACCGAGATAGGATTTTGTAGGGACCCCTCTCGTGGCCCCGTAGGTTCAAACGGATCATTCGTAGGTGTCACAGATTCCGAGTTAGGGCCCGTCAAAGCTTGACAATTTTGAGCACTTAGGGCACTCAAGGGACGATGCCGGTAGGGTATGACCCCGAGTGTTCGATCGAGTGGGGGGGCAAAATAGGAGCATGCGTACGGTAATTATGCCTAACTGGACATGTCAGAGCTGACGATTCATCATCATGACGAGCTGAACGAGAAATCGACCAGGCGACAACATTCCATTGAGTGAGACTGACGATTTTTTCGCCAACCGAAAAATTGCTTCCCTAATAAAACTGTAAGGCAACTTGAAATACTGAGATAGGCTTTTGTAGGGACCCCTCTTGTGGCCCCGTAGGTTCAAACAGATCGTTCACAGGTGCCACAGATTTCAAGTTAGGGCCCGTCAAAGTTTGACAATTTTGAGCACTTAGGGCGCTCAAGGGACGACGTTGGTAGGGTATGACCCCGAGCGTTCGATCAAGTGGGGGGGGGAAATAGGAGCATGCGTAGGGTAATTATGCCTAACTCAACATGTCGGAGCCGACGGTTTGTCATCGCTACGAGCTGAACAAGAAATCGACCAGGCGACAACATTCCATTGAGTGAGACTGACGATTTTTTTGCCAACTGAAAAATTGTTGCCCTAAGAAAACCGTAGGGCAACTTGAAATACCGAGATAGGATTTTGTAGGGACCCCTCTCATGGCCCCGTAGGTTCAAACGGATCATTCGCAAGTGCCACAGATTCCACGTTAGGGCCCGTCAAAGTTTGACAATTTTGAGCACTTAGGGCGCTCAAGGGACGACGCCGGTAGGGTATGACCCTGAGCGTTCGATCGAGTGGGGGGGGAAAAATAGGAGCATGCGTATGGTAATTATGCCTAACTAGACATGTCGGAGCCAACTGTTCATCTTCGCGACGAGCTGAACGAGAAATCGACCAAGCGACAACATTCCATTGAGTGAGACTGACGATTTTTTTGCCAACCGAAAAATTGTTGCCCTAATAAAACCGTAGAGAAAATTGAAATACCGAGATAGGCTTTTGTAGGGACCCCTCTCATGGCCCTGTAGGTTCAAACAGATTGTTCGCAGGTGCCACAGATTCCGAGTTAGGGCCCATCAAAGTTTGACAATTTTGAGCACTTAGGGCGCTCAAGGGACGACATCGGTAGGGTATGACCCCGAGTGTTCGATCAAGTGGGGGGGCACAATAGGAGAATGCGTAGGGTAATTATGCCTAACTAGACATGTCAGAGCCAACGGTTCATCATCGCGACGAGCTGAACGAGAAATCGACCAGGCAACAACATTCCATTGAGTGAGATTGACGATTTTTTTGCCAACCAAAAAATTGCTGCCCTAATAAAATCGTAGGGCAACTTGAAATACCAAGATAGGATTTTGTAGGGACCCCTCTCGTGGCCCCGTAGGTTCAAATTGATCATTTGCAGGTGTCACAGATTCCGAGTTAGAGCCCGTCAAAGTTTGACAATTATGAGCACTTAGGGCGCTCAAGGGACAACGTCGGTAGGGTATGACCTCGAGCGTTCGATCAAGTGGGGGGGCAAAACAAGAGCATGCGTAGGGTATTGTTCATTAAATGAATTGTATTGTTTATGAATTGTATTGTTCATTGAATGAATTTTATTGTATTGTTGATTAAATGAATTGTATTGTTCATTAAATAAATTGTAATGTATTGTTCATTAAATGAATTATATTGTTCATTATAAAAACAACACTTACGATGAAATGAAATGAATTGTATTATTCATTAAATAGCCATTATTAACCATTGTTAATTATTGGAATCAAGATTAAAGATTTCCATGATAACACCACACACAGATGAGCAACAATTTATATGATCGAATATCAACTTCTGTATATATAAAAATGTCGAATGATTACAAATGTATGTCCATACACAAATATGGAATAAACACCAACTGAAACAAAATTTATGTCTAAATACGTGAATGTATGTCCATATACAAAATATACATGCCAACTAGACATGTAAGCATCCCAAAACTATCTATAACATCCTAAGCTGCTGATGGATCATCAAAATTGATCCATGACATTGATACAAGTTAGCATATAATTGTCACTGATAATAACAAATTATATCTACTAATCAAAAAATAAAATAAACACACTTCTACTCGAGGCATCTCTTCTTCTTCTTCAGGTATACTGGGTGTAGTCATCAAGGATGTGAAGCCAAGGATTCTCTGTATATATACACAACAAGTATATGAAACTATCAATCTATGTCTAGACATGTATAATCACTATAAGTTATTTAAACTATTCATTCAATCATATTTGCATTCAATTACCTTTCCCTTGTTTCCAATTGCACTACCAGATCCTAGATCACACTGCACCACACTCGTGTTGCTTGTGCCCTACAAGAGTAAAATAAGATATACATGCAAGTTACTACATAATCTAATTAATACAAATATAAATGATGAGCATGTATGTACAATAAAATACAAACGACTAGGTGCAATAATATATGTACCGTCAAGCTATCGAGGCCAAATGAAATGGCCGACAAGGTGCCCTCCTGAATCTGTCTCAACTCATCCTCGGTCATCAACTGTTAAATAGACCATGTAAATAAAAATTAGTACTTAATATTATCTAATTTATAAATATTTAACTAAAATATAACATGAACTGTGAAAACACAAATCTTACCAATACATCATCAATGTATGATGATGGTGCCTCCTCGCCTCTAGCATGTGAGGACTCCCCAGGGTATCCTCCAGTTTGTGTAATAACCTTTGGTGCATCATGCATCTCATGTACCTCATAATCTACACTGTCCACAGCAGGATCAACGAGCTGTCCAACTGGACCCAAGCATACGTGCCCACACATGACACAACTATGTGGCACGCATATGTGTGGAGCCGAGGATGACGTGTCAGTACCACCTGATACACCACTACCATCAAAAGTAGGTTGAGCTACTGACACAGCCTGAGAAACCAAAAGGCTACTCAAAGAGTGAATAGCCGATATGGTCCATGAAGCCGCCTCACAAATGATATCAGGATGCTAAACTGCAGGTGGGGGATCAACAGGAGGAGGGGGGACATATGGGCCCTAGACTACTCTGACTGCCCCAGGTCTATTTTGGGGCATACCTAAACCTACACCCTGGAAAGGTTGGATGTCAAAGTAGTTCACATGTTTCTGTAAAACAAACTCAGCATACAATTTTTTGATGAAATAGAAGGGGATATCAAGATTGTTGTTGGGTGGTTTGTCGAAAACCATCCACCAACGATCCCAAAAGTTTTTTACAATCCCATCATTTGTGCACCATTTGATAGAAAGTTTTGTTTTTTTGGGATCTACAGGCTGACCAGTACGGGGATTGACAAACAATGAGGCGATTTCGGCTTTGGATATCTCAAGATCCTTGATATCCTTACACGACAAGCCATCTGCATATTTTTCCTTCATAGAATCTCGCCACAAAAGGGTGGCATCGTGCTCCTTAGTCATGGTTTCCATACTTTTTACGATCGATGTGAGAGGATCAAACAATGGGTTTAGACGAGGGATCCTACGATATACTTCTGCAATCCCCCTCAATTCATTCAAATTTTGTGCAATCAAATCTTGAATTGAGGGGGGGTTTGGCAAATGAGGGTTTGGTTGTTGCAGTTGTGGTTGGTCAGTGTTTTTATTGTTATCTCCCATTTTTAACCTAATTGAATGTAAACAATTAAATTTAGTTAACAAATTTAAACAATTAGGTATTTGATTTTTAAAAAACCTAGTTTTCATTAAAAAAAACCATATTTTCAATGAAAAATCAAATAAACATTCACAAAAAATACAAAAAATGAATGAAAATGATTCAAAACGACAAAATTCTTACCTCTAAATCAATTTTTTAGCAAATTTTTGTCAAAAAACCGGATATCGGATGGAGCGGATATCGGATTTTGACAAATTCGTGCGACCCGCGAGTTAAAAAAGACTCACGAGACTGTCGCTGTCTAAATATAAAAGTCTCAGAAAATCGGATATCCGATTTTATCAGATATCCGATTTTATCGGATATCCGATTTCAACACTTAAATTATTTTTAATTAACATATATAATATAATAATATATTATATAATATATTATTATATTATATAATACGTATTGTATTATATTATATATATTATAATATAATATAATATTATATTATATTATATTATATTATAATATATATATAATATAATACAATACGTATTATATAATATAATAATATATTATATTATGTATAATATAATACAATATTATATAATATAATATTATATTATAATATATAATATAATACAATATTATATTATAATATATAATATAATACAATATTATATAATATATAATATAATTTAATATTATACTATATAATATAATATTATATTATATTATATAATATAATATTGTATTATATTATATATAATACGTATTATATAATACGTAACATATAATATATATATTAAATTAAAATTACAAATAAAAATCAGATATCCGATTTTATCCGATATCCGATTTGCATAAGTAATTACCAGGCCAAGGTGTACTGACACCCAGGCCAAGCAAAAAGTCAACACAGATTTTCGCATTTTTAGGCGAGTGAGGAAGGCTATTTTTTTCACATCGCCACTTTTTGGCCCCCCTTGCTCCTGCACTAACCCCTATCTTGAAAGAAATTTATCTCGATGGAATTAAATTAAAGTACTCTATCTTTTGGTGATCTCTGGAGCAGAGGTTGCTTTGCATCGACCTAGGATACATTTAAGCTGTGTTGTATCTGCGGAAATATGTATCCGAGGTCGATGCAATGCAACCTCTGCTCCACCAATACCAGAAAATAGAGAAAGTACTTTAGTTTAATGCCATCGGGATAAAATGCTTTCAAGGCAGATAAATAGTATGCAACTGTATCTATTTGGAATGCATTACCCAAACAGCGCAATCGATCAGTCACACATGAAGTTCCCCAAGTGTGATCTTTTTCAAATCCTAATATAATTTCTATCTCGTCAACCTCTAGAGGAGCCACCTGACCTGGCCCCACCCAAACCAAGCTCCATTCTTCACACTTTTCAAGAATGTATTTATGTTCACTATCTTGCAGTTTCCCTCTGAATTTTCAATTATAGTGCAGAGTTCTTCACGGAGGACACCACCACATCATCTAGAGTCTATGCAATTCAATTTTTTTCTTTGATCCCATGGAGGCCAATAGTCCTTTGTCTGAGGAAGTTCTTCCTAAATAGTCATGGGGGGGAGAGGTAATGCTTGAAATCTCCCTTCTATTAGGAGATTCTGTACATAACCTCTTGGTCTTCTAGAGGCCGAAAAGTACTTCGAGTCCACCAACTCTGGTTCCATGCACTATAGAAATTTTTGGATATTGCCTTCCAAATATCCTTCGGTGCAAAAGTATCATTCTCATAATAGAAAAAAGGTGACCCTTGCATGAACACATTGATTTCCTCCAAGCGTGGCCCAATAGGTTTCCCAAGAATTCCAAAACCAGTTAGTCCCTTCGGACATAAATTAGAGACATCACATCACACACTCCAGACATTGTTTGTTTGTATTGCATACTCTCTATGTATTTATCACCCTTTAACACTTCCCTCTGCTTTTCTCCAATTGCGCTTTTCTAGGCATCTGATGAGCTTGTTTCCATGTCATTCAAGATAATGCCTGCTTGCTTTCTTTTATGAAATTTACTCGCACACGAGTCTTCAGCTTGTATCTTTTGCTTCTGCACAAATATAAATTATAATTCACGCTTAGATGATAATTAAATAAAATAAGCATTTGTAAAGAAAATATTTAGTCATTGGATGTTACATATTATCTTACGGAAAGATCCTAGACAATTCTTGGAGAAAGGAAACACCATTGCTAATCTTTTTTTGCTAATAACACTTAATCAAATAAATTAAAAATGTTTTATGCAATTTCTAAAAGTAGCTAAACTCATGCAATGCTTTCATGCACCGACGACCAAGCCATTTGACCCACAACACTATCCATAATAGAACAAATCACCATAATAGGCTATTATAAAGTATCTATACAAAAATATGAAAGAAAATTAAATTACCATTACAAACCAATAAACCATAAAATAGTGAAAATAGAACCATAACCAAAAAAATCATAAATGGCAAGGGATAAATAAAAACTCAATAATTTCAAAATCTTGAATTCACTATACCACATTACAATCCACTATGCATTCAACCTCTATGCTCATCGTCGGAACACATTTTAAGCTATCCCGATGTCTGATGAGGGTATGTGCACCAAGTTGTGGTACCAAAAGGGGGTCTTAAGATGCCACTTTTTTTTCTTCTGAAATCAGCAAAGTCTGAACTTCAACGACAAATTGAAGATAGTTACACTCCAAATTTGAAGATGCAAGAACAACAAGAGTTAGAGTGCTTTGAGTCTACTTTCTAAACTACAATTTGTTTTTGAAAATGGTGGAGATTAAGGGCTTCAAAAAGGGGGGCCACAAAAAGTGGTCCTGTTTTTATGCAAAAAACATAACATAGTGTCTATTGTGGCCCCCCTAAAATGTTAACTTTTTTCTTGAATTTTTAAAATCGCTTCAGTGAGAAATTAGCTAACACCTTGAAGTTTATGCCAGAATTTTCAGCTAATTTTTTAATGAGTATATGATTTTTTACTAATTTTCGAAGTGGACACATCCTGAAAAACAAAAATTTGAGCGTGCTCCCCCCTAAAATCATTGAAAACAAATCAAAAATCAAAAAAAAAAAATTAAAATTGTGTAGAATGGAGTCTAGTTTCTAAAAATATAATTTTTTTCAAAATCTGATGAACGTGTAAAAATCTAGACCCAAAATAGTGCATGTTGGTTTTTGACAAAAAACGGACACATTAAAAAAAGAAATTATAGATGAAAGACTTAACAAAATCAAAATTTGAAATAAATTACATTTTTGGATAGCTAAGAGGGAGCTCAAGTTTACCATGGTACTTTTTTTAACTTCATTGAAACACGTGCAAACTTGACAGAGAGCACGACCAAAAACATGTCAAAATTTTCAATGTTTTGACAAAAAAACGTCTCTAGCCTGAAATGGTCGTCCAAACCTTTGGGTTGGATGCTCAAGGTAAATCCAAACCATAGGTTTGGTGTTTCCCAAAGCGGGAAATTTGGCGCTCGCCAAATATGGCGAGTGCCCTATTTGGCATGCACCAAATGTGATGAATGGATATTTCATTTGGCACGTGCCAAATGTGGTCCATATTCCACATTTGGAGCGCGCCAAATAAGGATGAAGAGGGAGATAGCAGAATAAGGGAATTGTGAGAGCTAGAAAGGGGAGGGACAAAGAAGAGTATGTATCTATAAGAATGAAGAGCCCGAGAAGAGGTAAGGGGAGAGAGAGAATATGAGATCTAGTTCATAGAGAGAGATGGAACTACGAGGGAAGAGAGATAAATAAGGGAGAGGTGAGATGGGGGTTTCTATGTACACATTTGGTACTCTCCCTATTTGGCGCACGCCAAATGTGGAATAGATACAAACTCTTCTTTGTCCCTCCCCTCTCTAGCTCTCTCAATTCCCTTATTCTCCTATCCCTTGAGCTATCTCCCTCTTCATCCTTACACCCATCTAATTCCCTCTCTCACCTCTTTCCCTCAGTTTTTTCCTCACTCCCTCCTCTCTCTAGGTCCTAAGGGGTCATAGGACACCATATGACCCCTTAGGACACAAAATGACCCCTAACGACACCTAAGTGGTCATATAGTGTCCTAAGGGGTCATAGGACACCATATGACCTCTTAGGTTACCATAGGACCCATAATGACACCATATTTTGTCCTAAGTGGTCATAGGACATCATATGACCCCTTAGGACACCATAGGACACCATATTTTGTCCAAAGTGGTCAGAGGACATCATATCACCCCTTAGGACACCATATGACCTCTTAGGTTTCCTGGTGTCTTAATGGGTCATAGGACACCATATGACCCCTTAGGTGTCGTTAGGGGTCATATTGTGTCCTAAGAGGCTATATGGTGTCATATGACCCCTTAGGACACCATATGACCCCTTAGGACACCATACAACCCATAATGACACCATATTGTGTCCTAAGGGGTCATATGGTGTCCTAAAGGGTCATAGGAAACCATATGACCCCTTACAACACCATACGACCCATAACGACACCCTATTGTGTCTTAAGAGGTCATATGGTGTCCTAAGGGGTCATAGGACACCATATGACCCCTTACAACACCATAACGACCCATAACGACACCTAAGGGGTCATATGGTGTCCTATGGCCCCATAGGACACCATATAACCCCTTAGGACACTATACGACCCATAAGGACACCATATTGTCTCCTAACAGGTCATATCATGTCCTAAGGGGTCATAGGACACCATATGACCGCTTAGGACACCATACGACCCATAACGACACTGTATTGTGTCCTAAGGGGTCATAAGACACCATATGACCCCTTAGGACACCATACGACCCATAAAGACACCCTATTGTGTCCTAGGGGGTCATATGGTGTCCTAAGGGGTCATAGGACACCATATGACCCCTTACGACACCATACAACCCATAACAACACTTAAGGGGTCATATGGTGTCCTAAGGCCCCATAGGACATCATATGACCCCTTAGGTGTCCATACGACCCATAACAACACCATATTATGTCCTAAGGGGTCATATGGTGTCCTAAGGGGTCATAGGACACCATATGACCCCTTAAGACACCATACGACCCATAATGACACCATATTGTGTCCTAAGGGGTCATATGGTGTCCTAAGGGGTCATAAGACACCATATGACCCCTTAGGACACCATACGACCCATAACGACACCCTATTGTGTCCTAAGGGGTCATATGGTGTCCTAAGGGGTCATAGGACACCATATGACCCCATATGACACCATACGACCCATAATGACACCTAAGGGGTCATATGGTGTCCTATGGCCCCATAGGACACCATATGACCCCTTAGGTGTCCATACAACCCATAACGACATCATATTATGTCCTAAGGGGTCATATGGTGTCCTAAGGGGTCATAAGACACCATATGACCCATAACAACACCTAAGGGGTCATATGGTGTCCTATGGCCCCATAGGACACCATATGACCCCTTAGGTGTCCATACGACCCATAACGACACCATATTATGTCCTAAAGGGTCATATGGTGTCGTAAGGTGTCATAAGACACCATATGACTCCTTAGGACACCATACAACCCATAATGACACCGTATTGTGTCCTAGGGGGTCATATGGTGTCGTAAGGGGTCATAGGACACCATATGACCCCTTACGACACCATACGACCCATAACGACACCTAAGGGGTCATATGGTGTCCTATGGCCCCATAGGACACCATATGACCCCTTAGGTATCCATACGACCCATAATGACACCATATTGTGTCCTAACAGGTCATATGGTGTCCTAAGGGGTCATAGGACAATATATGACCCCTTAGGACACCATATGACCCATAACGATACCTCCCATAATGACACCCTATTGTATCCTAGGGGTTCATATGGTGTCCTAAGGGGTCATTGGACACCATATGACCCCTTATGACACCATATGGCCCATAACGACACCTAAGGGGTCATATGGTGTCCTATGGCCCCATAGGACACCATATGACCCCTTAGGTGTCCATACAACCCATAACAGCACCATATTATGTCCTAAGGGGTCATATGGTGTCCTAAGGGGTCATAGGACACCATATGACCACTTAGGACACCATACAACCCATAACGACACCATATTGTGTCCTAAGGGGTCATATGGTGTGCTAAGGGGTCTTAAGACACCATATGACCCATTAGGACACCATAAGACCTATAACGACACCATTATTGTGTCCTAGGGGGTCATATGGTGTGCTAAGGGGTCACATGACACCATATGACCCCTTACGACACTATAACAACCCATAACGACACCTAAGGGGTCATATGGTGTCCTATGGCCCCATAGGACACCATATAACCCCTTAGGACACTATACGACCCATAAGGACACCATATTGTGTCCTAACGGGTCAAATGATGTCCTAAGGAGTCATAGGACACCATATGACCCCTTAGGACACCATACAACCCATAAGGACATTGTATTGTGTCCTAAGGGGTCATATGGTGTCCTAAGGGATCATAAGACACCATATGACCCCTTAGGACACCATACAACCCATAGCGACACCATATTGTGTGCTAACGGGTCATATGGTGTCCTAAGGGGTCATAGGACACCATATGACCCCTTAGGACACCATACGACCCATAACGACACCATATTATGTCCTAAGGGGTCATATGGTGTCCTAAGGGGTCATAAGACACCATATAACCCCTTAGGACACCATATGACCCATAACGACACCCTATTGTGTCCTAGGGGTCATATGGTGTCCTAAGGGGTTATAAGACACCATATGACCCCTTACAACACCATATGACCCATAACAACACCTAAGGGGTCATATGGTGTCCTATGGCCCCATAGGACACCATATGACCCCTTAGGTGTCCATACGACCCATAACGACACCATGTTATGTCCTAAGGGGTCATATGGTGTCCTAAGGGGTCATAAGACACCATATAACCCCTTAGGACACCATACGACCCATAACGACACCGTATTGTGTCCTACGGGGTCATATGGTGTTGTAAGGGGTCATAGGACACCATATAACCCCTTACCACCCATAACGACACCATATTGTGTGCTAAGGGGTCATAAGACACCATATGACCCCTTAGGACACTATACGACCCATAACGACACCTAAGGGGTCATATGGTGTCCTAAGACACCATATTATGTCCTAAAGAGTCATATAGTTTAATTTTTATGGTTGTGGCTATCAAACTATAGGGTATAGAGTAGAAATTTATCAAAGGTTAAAAATTTTCAATGGAAGTCATTTGGCTAGCGCCATATTTGGCACTAGCCAAATGAGCTGCACAAAAAAAAGGTTATAGGGTATAGAGTAGAAATTTATCAAAGGTAAAAAATTTCAATGGAAGTCATTTGGCTAGCGCCATATTTGGTGCTAGCCAAATGAGCCGCACAAAAAAAAGGTTATAGGGTATATAGTTAGTGTTTAGTTTAAGGTAAAAACTTTCAATGGAAGTCATTTGGCTAGCGCCATATTTGGCGCTAGCCAAATGAGCTGCACTAAAAAATAGTTATATGGGACCCTTGACCCGTGATCCAAGCCCACATTCTCTCATTTTGTCTTCTTTCTACGCATGATCAGACAAAAAAATGCTTTTTGCATGGTGTTGACATTTTATGCAAGGTTATTTTATACATTCCATTAGCTCTCCACCACCTTTTTTTTCATTTGGTAACGTGAAAGAGGAAGAACATAGTTTTTTTGATCAAATTTGAATAATTGAGGTAATATTTTCTTATTTTTAGAGTTCAAATACTTATTAAGTGTTATTTTGTTTAAATGGTAGAATAAAAGTGTGAGTCAAAATTGATTATAATCCTATTAGATTTACATTAGATTTAACAATGCATTTGAAGGAAGTTGATAAGAAAATTATTTGTTTAGTGGTTTAAAGCAAAATTTGCAATTTCATACATCCTTTTTAAGATCTTATGAAATAATTTAGAAAAGGAATACATGAAATAATTTCAATTTCATATATCCATTTTAACATACGAGTTCAATGAAAAGTTGCACAATGCCCCATCTTTCAATCCGCTCATCCCGGCACCGAACCGTCAGCTCGTATGCATCAGGGTAGCTGGGTTTATGCTAGGAATGCCTTCTTTTTGCTCTCCAACTTGCCCGATCATTGCGGGCCACACCCTAGCAGCCAAATCGCCCAAGTGCTCAAATTGCTCAAAGTTGTCAATATTCGGCATCGTGTTTCTCCGTGCCTGTTAATCATAAGAATGATCCATCTGATCCTATGAGGTCGTGTTATGGCACTCTAAAAAAGCCTATCTTGGTTTGGGTAGACTCAGATCCAGTTGCTCGTGGTGACTCTTTCTCGGTTGCGACAAAAAGCGTCAGATGAGTTCAATGAAAAGTTGCACAATGCCCCACCTTTCAATCCGCTCATCGCGGCACCGAACCGTCAGCTCGTACGCATCGATGTGGCCAGGTTTATGCTAGGAATGCCTTCTTTTTTCTCTCCAACTCACCTGATCATTGTGGGGCACACCCTAGCAGCCAAATCGCACCAGTGCTCAAATTGCTCAAAGTTGTCAATATTCAACATCGCATTTCTCCATTCCCGTTAATCATAAGAATGACCCATCTAATCCTACGAGGTTGTGTTATGGCACTCTAAAAAATCATCTCTCGGTTTGGTTAGAGTCAGATCCAGTTGCTCATGGTGACTCTTTCTCGGTTGCAACAAAAGGCGTCAGATGAGTTTAATGAAAAGTTGCACAATGCCCCATCTTTCAATCCGCTCGTCGCGGTACCAAACCGTCAACTCGTACGCATCAGGGTGATCGGGTTTACGCTAGGAATTCCTTCTTTTTGCTCTCCAACTCACCCGATCATTGCAGGCCACACCCTAGCAGCCAAATCGCCCCAAGTGCTCAAATTGCTCAAAGTTGTCAATATTCGGCATCATGTTTCTCCGTGCCCGTTAATCATAAGAACAATTCGTTTGATCATACGGGGTCATGTTATGGCACTCTAAAATAGCCTCTCTTGGTCTAGGTAGACTCGGATCTAGTTGCTCATGGCGACTCTTTCTCAGTTGCGACAAAAAGCGACAGATGAGTTCAATGAAAAGTTGCACAATGCCCCATCTTTCAATCCGCTCGTCGCGACACCGAACCGTCAGCTTGTACGCATCGGGGTGGTCGGGTTTATGCTAGGAATGTCTTCTTTTTGCTCTCCAACTCACCTAATCATTGCGGCCCACACCCTAGCAGCCAAATCGCCCAAGTGCTCAAATTGCTCAAAGTTGTCAATATTCGGCATCGCATTTCTCCGTGCCCATTAATCATAAGAACGATCCGTCTGATCCTGTGGGGTCATGTTGCAGCACCAAACCGTCAGCTCATATACATCGAGGTGGCTTGTGTCTTGGATTACAAACACATATTTAGGTTCAAAGCTTAAGTAATAATAAACTTTGTGCAGTTATTCATCTAATCATTTGTACTGCAATTATGGATAACCATGATAAATGATTTGCATTAACCAAAAAGCTAAAAATCCATGCAACATTGTATACCATTAAAACTATCAAATATATCCAATACAAACAAATAGGCTTGCCAAAAGCCATATGGACTTAGAATTTCACATATTCATAAAACAAAACATATGTTCAAAATTGCTATAAAGGCATACAACATGATATCCAATAAAGTCAAATAGGGGCTTTCCAAAAGCCATATGGACATAGAATGCCACATATTCATAATACAAAACATATGTTCGAATTTTCCATATAGGCATACAACATGGTATCCAATAAAGTCAAATAGGAGCTTGCCAAAAGCCATATGGCGATAGAATGTCACATATTTGTAATACAAAACATATGTTCAAAATTGCCATATAGGCATACAACATAGGACCCTATTCTATTCATTTCCCTCTAGGGGAAGGAAACAGATCACAAGATATCTTTGCCTATCCAAGGGAAGAAGATGTACATGATGCAGGTGTCTTTTGAGTACATCCACTCGACCTCCTCTCCAGACTTTTTTGTAACTCCACCTGATACAATGAAAAGAATAATGTTAGCATATACAAAAATTGAATTTTAGAATGACATATAATAGAATAGTCACTTACCGCATACAAATAATCATGATGTTCATCCACAACAGGTGCACGTTCATGATCTGGAGTGACAAGCCTCTCCTGTAAGCATCACAATATAAATTAAACTAAATACAAGCGTCGTTAAAATTTTCAATAACATATTATTAAGATAACAAATGTAATGCTAAATTTACAAATATGTCTCATACTTCTATTAAAACAGTTGAACTTGCTACTACTACAACAACACCGCACTCCATTAATGCGCGGACAGTAGGAGGAGTCTCTGAATTCAACATCTGAAAATTAAACAAAGTATATTGATTAATCACCAAAACTATCTATATTATTTAATAACAACATTAAAGATAAATTGTTTACCTGGGTGAAAGATTGTTGATGAAATACACTACGAGGTGTTGATGTTGAAGCTCTAGCATCAAACTATTTGACATCCAAAATGAGTAATTAGAAAATCATTCACATAAGGTTCAACTATCTACATATAATAATTATATTTTTTCACTCATTGTATACCTGTGGAGTCGACGAAGTAGTGAAAAAGGGTGTTGCAGGAATGTTGCTAGTATTGTGAACACTTTGACCCTGATTTTTTATCATAATAATTTATTAATTTAGATATATTCTCAAATTTACATATAAGATTTAATATAAAGAATGAAATGAACTTGTAATGAAATTCACCTGGGTATCAATGCCAAATGTTTCGTTCAGCAAGGATTCTATCATGACAATGTTCTTTGTAGCAAACTCTGCTCATGCACATACATTCTCAGAACTATTAGGATCATAAGTGCAAAGAGAACCACAAGATCGACAAAAATGAGCTGGAACTCGATGCCTAGAAGAATCAACATCATCACTCGCATCACCCTCTACTAGAGGACTAGCATACTATATAAGGGTCTGAGTGATTGAGCTGATCGAGTCTAGAGTTTCGACCTCAATACTCTCCTTCACAATGGAAGGAATAATAACATGCTCCACCATAGGTCTGACCAAGGGTCTTGGTGGGAGATTTGGATCACGTTGTGCACCCTCTCTATCATGTGAAGAATCCCCACCTCTACCTTGGAAATCTAGAAATCAAAATAGTTTGGGATCTCATTAAGGACAAACTCATAGTACGTTTTCTCAAAAAGTATTGGGGTACCTCATGATTATTGCATGGGGGCTGATCAAATACCATCCACCACCTATCCCTAAAATTGTTCTTAATCCCTTCATGATGACACCAATGAATAGGGAATCTCCTACATCCAGGGTGTAAAGGTTGATTCGTTCGGGGGTCCGTAAAAAGAGCAGAAAGTCAAATTTATTAATTTTCTTTTTCTTCACTGCCGCATATGATAATTTGTCAGCATAAAATTGCTTTTGTTCTTCCTTCTTACGGGACCAAACATTTTTTTGCCCACTCACAGATTGTATGTGAGATACAATAGATTGAAACTGGCAAGGTTTGTCCTATGGGAGTTTGTTCCAGTGTGATCTTTTAGCCTTGTGATTAAACCTTCAAGCTATTTTTGGCTATTTTCTATTTGACCTAATAGGTTTTCTTGTGTACCTATGGGGTGTCTAGGGATTGTAGGAGGTTCTTGATGTGCTTCTTCTTCAATATGGTCTCCATGAGGAGCTAATTGATGTGCTTCTTCTTCAATATGGTCTTCATGAGGAGGTGATTGAGTGTTTTTAACATTTTCTTGTCTAATCTCATTTCCTGATAATGAAAATAAATTTAAATCAATAAACCTAGTTTAATCTTCAAATTAATAAAAAAAATGATAATAAGAAAATAAAAATAAATACCTCTTAGAACTCTTCGATGGCATGGTGACATTTTGATGAGAGATGGACAACTTAGTGCACAATTTCAAGCTTTTACAAAGGGCGAGCGCAAGAAAATAGCACCCAAAAATGCCAAAACGCGGGTTTGGAATGCAGAAATGCGGAGCAAGGTTTTTTTGCTATTTACAATGCACATATGCCCTATAGTGCGTATTCCTTATGCACTTTTTAATTTTTTTTTGAAGTGTGGCACCTTTTTGGTACCACAACTTCATGCATATACCCATGAGACTAGCAAGATAACTCACATCAATCAACAAGAAGAGAGGTGGTGCAGGGCACCTAGCAGTCCAAGAATGTAAGCTTTGATTTATTTTTAGTTTGTGTGTTAATTTGTGATGTAATAATGGACCAACCATTGAGGACTCAGTAGAGCCATGGTTGAGTTGTCCAAATTTTGGGCTGAATCAATTGTACTCAGGATGTTGTTAGCCTGAAAAGTGAGATGCTTAGGTAGTTCACACGCAAAATACTCTAGATGAATGTATTCATGATTTAGGAGTCAAATGAGTTGTGTTTAGGTCTTTTAGGGTGTTTTAGGACCTTCAAGAGTCTTAGAATGCAATAGAATGCAAAATTGCATCCTGGAGCAAAAGTTGTCAAAAGTTGTTGAGCAACATTTTGCAATTTCTTGCAAAAGTTGCATTTTTTGTTATGGGCATTAGGAAGTTGTTTGAACCGACTAAAAAAAGTGGATATAAGACAAATTTCAGTTCATTATATAGGTTGGAGGATTGGAAATGCAAGAGCAAGTTTTTGGTTTGTGAAGCAATCTTGTTTCCACCGGTTTTTGACAGTTTTGTCTTGATTTCCTTGCTTGTACAGTCCAATATAGACTAGATGGTGTAAATCATTGCCATATTCGTATGTTCATTATATTTTCTTTCAATAAGGTTGATTTGCAGGTTTGATTATTTCAAGTTGTAGAGATTTCTCTCATTCTTTGCAACTAGGAGCAAAACCCTTGCAAGTAGGGTTTAAGATCAAGAAATGGCTCTAGCCTAGGCATTCTTTGATGGAACATGTTGAAATCACTAATAAATATAGGTTAGGGTCTATAAATAGGTTTGGAATAGGGTGTGTGATGTTGCAGGTCCAGGAGGAGGAGAAACAATGAAGGCCTAGGCTCACCGTTGGGAGTAGGTGAGTTAGGACAACAAATAAAGTGCGATTTGTGAGCACATGGAGATTGGTGCAGGCCTAAGTGGCATATGAATGGAAAGAATTACAAGTTCCCTTGAATTTTCCCAAGGTGTTTAGAGCAGGAGATTTGACTGGTGAAGGGTTCTAGACCAATTTTGTCAATCCACCGATTAGGCCTAAAACCCCACAACATAGTGTATCATTGGAAACCACACCTGTTTGGGATTTTTTCAAATTAAACCCCTAAAACTACTTAGGGAGGGCTAATGCAATTAGGCCTATTTAGGTGCCGGTAGAGACCTAGAAGGCTTGAGAGACCAAGGCGATGGATTTGGTGAGTCTAAAACTTCAAAACACATTGAATACACCTTATTAATGCATTGGGAAACCATAAGAAGAGATTGTGTGTTAAGATCCTTGCAGGAGTGGTTGGAGCCCAAGAGAGGAGAGTGTGAGTAACTGAGGTGACAACCTCAAGTGGTGGAGTTGATTGTCCAGAAACCATTGGCTATACCTAGGAGGAAAGTCAAGAAGGTTCATACCTTGGAGGTCTTATTGTCATAACCCCTGCCAAGTGCCATAGGAAGGACTTGAGTAGTTGTAGGGTTGAGTAGGACAAGTCGCTCAAGAAGTTAAAACAAACAAAGCTCCAAGACTCTCTGCATCAAGAGGTCATTGAATTATGTTATCTCGATGAGTACAAAAAAATCAATGACAACACAAAATCATATTTAAAACATCTCCCCCTTTGTCATTGATGGAAACTTTGATTCTACTCACATCGTCTTGAAATCTACATTTTCAACTCCTTCCTCAACCTCTGTTCAATTTTAAGTCCTCATTGACAAGACTACGACACCTTAGGTTCCCTGTACTCATGATTGGGACCCAAAATAGGACCCCTCATTTCTTGCCTCATATGTGCGAACAAAATTATCTTCATGTCAGTCGGCTCCAAAAATTCAAACATTTGAAGGGGTCTACCTACAATTCAAGTGATCTCTTAATTATAAAATCAATTCAATTCCAAGTGAACAAGAAATCCAACATTCATCAAGCATTGAAGGAGAATTCAAGTTAAAGCACAACATTCATGATCAACATTTTGCATGACATCCTAAAACCTATGAGAACTCAAGAAAGATTCGTCAAGGTATCATGTTCAATTTCAAGCATTTTTAGATTAGATATATCCTTTCCATCGAAAGGAAAACATTATACTTCAAGGTTAATTCACAACCCAAGGTTTGAGCTAGGAAAGCCCCCATCAACAAACCTATTTTCATCATTTTGTGTGTAGGAAATTGATTCAAGAGTTACGTGTGAATAATTTGGTAAAGTAAATGATGACAATCAAACTCAAATTTTGATGGCATGAAAAGTAGAAGACTAGGCCAAAAAGAATTCATTTTTTCTACATCCGATAGGTGGAGGATCTGGTCGATCCGCACCTCCTAGTCCCAACAATTCTACTTGAACACTCAGTCATAGGAGAAGAGATATGACTTATAGGTCTACTAAGGAGATGCTTACTATTAGTCATATGGTAAGAGAAAAGAGAAGGAACGCAAATACTACTATCTAACAAGTTGTGTAATGCTGGGTGATTCATGCTACATCATGGATTTCATTGGCTACCAAGTTGTGTTATGCTAGGTGATCCATGATAAAGAAGATTAACAAACATAACCATTTGTTCGCAAGGCAATCCAAAAACTCTACTATAAAATGGTTGTTGTACTGACACAAAACACAAACAACAATAATAACTAGCACTTACAAAGGTGTAAACAACAACAATGATCACACTAGCAATCCATGCTATTACAAGTAACTTTTAACGAATCTCAAAAAAATGATAACCATGCCCTAGGGGGAACTATGTAACACAACACTTTTAGTTTGAGGATAAGAACCTTCAACACCAAGAAGATACCCTTAATAAACATACATGCATTCCAAGCTAGGAAGAAAGATCCTTGTACATGCCTCATTGCTATGAGAAAGGAAGAGATAGTTGTAAAAGAGATGTTTTTCAACAAGTGTAAAGGGATCATTTTAAAGAGGGAGGAAGAGATCTTTTCCTAAAGATGTCTACCTCCAAAAATAGAGGAGATATTTAATAAGGATATCATCTTTTAAATTAAGAAATGGGCAGGAGATTGAGAATACACACCTTCCATATTGCTAGGAAATGGTATCCTTGATGAAGGATTGCACACTTTCTATCACTAAGGAGAGATCGTTCATAAAATATATACCGTTTCAAGAAAGAAAGAGGTCCTAATCAAGGAACACACATGTCCAAGCAAGGAGAGAATTTGGCTTGAGGACAATTCTATGCAAGAAAGGATATCAAGTAATAAGAGATAAAAATCAACAAAGGTAAAGTGGATCCTTAAAAAAGAGGAACAATTGACAACTATTATTCTTGCTCCACAATGTAGAGACAAGAAGAACTAGGCTATTACGTTTCCTCCCAAGTATGATTGCACATGAAATCGTATGTAGTACCATTAATGACAATGAACCCCTAATAGGTAATTTTGTCCTAATTTTATTTATGGTTTTTTTTTTCAATTTTTCAAGAGGAGAGTAATTCAGTTGGCTTTAAGAAACTCATACAAAATTATCTCTTGTTGTGATTAAAAGTTGTTGGAAAAGTCATAGATATATTATACAATGGGGGAGGGGATGTCAACAAAGGAGGAGCATAGAAACCTAAATCTTCTTCAGAAAAATGTAATGTATATTTCTCATAAACCTCCACACTTCATTGCACACATCCTAAATCATGTCCATTGCATCCATGTTTATAATTAAATGGGGTATTTATATCATGTCTAGAGGAGTGTGTTCATTCATATTTTCAAAGTTTAAAGATCCTCAACCATCATCAAGACATGTGTTGGAAGAAGAGGTTGGAATAGATTTAGAAGAAGCTTGAATAATTGACACATACAACTCCCCTGAGACTTCATATTTGGATAGAGGGACCTTATATCAAATTAAGGAAGGCATGAGAGTGATATATGTATTGGTGTAATTATTATACTTTTTGAATATTTATCCTTAGTATAATATTGGAAATAGTATCTTATACTAATTAGGGAGTCGTAATTAGGATATTATTTTCCCATTTTTAGTTGTTGATCTAATTATTTACGACACAAATGATTTTCATCATTTGTTTTCTTTATGTGGAATATATATCTAATGTAATTATTTATATTTTTAATAAGAAAATAAATTTATTGTAGTAATCATGTGGTTTTTTAATTTTATCTTTTGTCTAAGAGAAAGTATTGAATATCATAACTCTAATGGATTTATTTTGGATGAGTAATGCTGGTGTTTACATCATTAGACTTGGGCATAGATTGATCAGGTTCTTCAGACCTCTTCTTTCATTGTAATTTTGAGATATATATGCTTCAGTTAGTGACTGTCTAATGTCTTCAGAAAATCAGTAGCATATCTCTTGGTAGTCAACCTATGTAAAGATCATATGATTGCATTGGAATTGGTTTATAATAAGATTTGAATGGGCTTGTATCTGTAATATGTTTTCAGAGGTTGCATGACATGTTTGACGAAATGTGAATAATCTAGTGAAGTCTGATTTTGATACATTATTGTGACAGTCCATGTAATTTTGCATTAGCTGCCTATAACATTTATTTATGACTGTCAATGAGGCATTTGTTTGATTTAGATATGAAATAAGAGGAATTTGAGGTTGCATCATCATACGCCCATTTTCTGAGGACTCTTGCCTATTGTTTGACATAATGTCAGCAAGCTAAACATTCAAATTTTGAGTCTAATTTGGTGTTAGATCATCATAATTTGATTGTATATGCATTCTTGGCTATCATTCTTTCACTTGCAGTCAATTGTATTTGTACATTTATGAGAAATATGTGATGGTTCACCTCTATACCAAACTGAAAACTTCTGAGACAATAGTCTGCATAACACACAACAATAGCGAACAACATAACACGCAGATTTGACAATGAATATTCCTTGTTTTTCACTCATCATTGGACAAGGGATATTACACAATCATACTAAATAGATTTCAAACCCTATAATTCGTATAGAGAACAACAAATTTGGACTCAAGAGCTTCTAGAGTAATTTTTGAGGTTAAATGAATCTATGAACAATAGTTTAAACATGAATAGTGTTTATTTACACTATGAATATTATTTGATGTTGTGATTAATGTCTTAGGCATGGACATTGTTTTAGGTGTGAATAATGTTTTCAAGTATGAATAGGTTTTTTTGGTAATGAAGAGATTTTATAGGGGCTATGAGTAATGGTTTAAGACTTGTGTAGTTTTTGAGGTAGTTTTTTCTTGCCTAAAGGAATAGTTTCATGAAAATAGACATCGGTTGGGAATATGATATCCAAATTTTAAAAAATAAATAGACATTGGAATGTTGATTCTATGATATAAAACATCTTTAAAACATGTACCCTGGCAATTGCAGCTACAACATGTGACAAAATTCCTCTATTATTTATCCTATGATAGATGTTCATACCTTGTTCCAAAACTTCCAATTTCTGTGAGGCAGTTTGTCAAATAGTCAGCGTGCCATTTCAAAGCTCTCATTTTCGCACAGGCTGGGGGATGTTGACGGAGCTTTACACCTGCACCCAGGCCAATGGAGAATCATAAACATCACTATCTACAGGTGCAAAATAGATGGGTGACCGATACTAATGAATGAAAGAAGGGGAATGAAGCCTATTGGTCTTTAGCCCCCGGGAGCATGCCCTATTCTATGAGCCGACATTGCTCCCATTTTTGCATAGGTTGGGGGATGTTGACAAAGCTTTACACCTACCCTATTCCATGAGCTGACATTGCTCCCATTTTCGCAAACCCTATTCCATGAGCCGACAATGCTTGGAGCTGGCATTAATCAGTCAAAATGGTTCACACGGTGCCTCATCCAAAACCTAGAGTACGCTTACTCTAGATGGGAGTACACTATTGGGGCGGCAACGTGAGAATGGGAAGAGGCCATGAAAATGATTTGAAATGTCTTGGTCTTTTTTTTTTTAAAGTAATGCCTGCGGTTGTCAGAATTTTGACGAACGTGGGCACTTTTTATAAAAAAACACAAATTTCATTGCCAATTCCTTCTCTGTCGAAACTAGATATTGAATTATCATCGAAATTCCGATGAATGCAGGCAATTTTTCAAAAAAAAATCAAATTTAGTCACAATATACCTTCTCCATCAGAATTTTAGGCCAAATGTATTAGTGAAAACATGTAATTCTTCTCTCACTGTGCATCAACATCATTCTGCAACTTGATGCTCCCCCTGTGGAATAGATCCACTTCTTCATCAATCCATGTAAAATTATGCAAGTGGTTTAGGGATTGATCCAATCAGCGTCATGATCAACTAACTTCATGAAGAGGGACAACCCCCAATTGACTTCTAAGATACTCGAAAGTGGTCTTAGGTAGAGGTTTGGTAAAGATATCTGCAAGCTGCTCCTTGGTAGAAACATGCTCCAAGATAACATCTTTACTTTGAACTTTTTCCCTCAAGAAATGATATTTCAATTCAATGTGCTTAGTCCTTGCGTACAAAACAAGATTTTTAGAAATTTTTATTGCACTTGTATTATCACACAAAATCTTTATTGGTTCTAATATTTTCATCTTCAAACATTCCAAAATGTTCCTCATCCACATAACTTGTGTCCAATTCATATAAGCTACTACATACTCAGCTTCAATAGTAGACTATGAAGTGCAACTCTGCTTTTTACTACTCCATGAAACTAGCCTTCCTCCTATAAAGAATGCTCCACCGGTAGTACTCTTCCGGTCATCAATATTTCCTACCTAATCATCATCTGTGTATGCTTTCAAATCAAAATTTCCACCATATGGATACCATAACCCATAGTCAACAATACCTTTTAGATATCTAAAAATTCTCTTGGTTGCCATCAGATGTGCCTCCTTTGGATTCTTCTAAAATCTAGCAACAATACCAACTGCATGGGTAATATCCAGTCGACTGTGAACAACATAGTGTAATTTGCCAATCATTGACCTGTATTCCTTTTCATCTACAGACTTAGATGCATCTTCCTTGGATAATTTACAACCTGTAACCATTGGGGTTCCAACTGGTTTACAGTCACTCATATCGAAAGTCTTCAAAACCTCTTTCACATATTTGGATTGAGTAATGAAAATACCATTCTTCATCTATTGTATCTGTAAGCCTATGAAATTTTTTATTTCCCATACTAATGACATCTCAAATTCATTCTTCATTTCATCTGCAAAACAATTGCTCATGTCATCATTACCTCCAAATATAATGTCATCTACAAATACTTCACTAACCAGTATTTCATCTCCTTCAAACTTGAGATAAATTTTGTTGTCATCACTGGTTCTAGCAAAGCCTATCTCCATTAGATGAGTATGAAGTCATTCATACCATGCTCTAGGTGCCTGCTTTAATCCATACAAAGATTTATCCAATTTGCATACCATGTCTTCCTTATCTATCAATGCATAACCATCAGGCTGCTCTATATAAACCTCTTCTTCCAGTATCCCATTCAAGAATGCCGACTTAACATCCATCTGGTATACCTTGAACTTCTTATGAGCTACAAATGCGAGTAATGTTCTGACACCTTCCAGTCTTGTTGTTGGTGCAAAATTTTCTCCATAATATCCTTCTTCTTCTTGCGCATAAACTTTGTATACTAATCTCCCCTTATTGAGAACTACAGCACCATCTTCATTTAATTTGTTTCTACACACCCATTTAGTACCTATAACATTCTTGTTTACCAGTCGGGGGTACCAGGGTCCAAGTGTTGTTCTTCTCAATTTGATCCAACTCCTCCTCCATAGCTTTCACCCAATGATCATCACCAAATGCCTCCTTAGCATTTCTAGGTTCAAAGGTGGAGATCATACAAGATTTATCTCTTATTCTCCTTCTAATTAGTACATCGACATCCTTATCCCCAATTATCTATTCAAGACTCTGATTTAGTCTCACATACCTAGGAATAATATGATCATTCTCTTCAGGTTCAGCTTCTTCATTATCATCTTCCTCTGAATTTATTTGTTCCGATTGAACAAGTACATCAAGATTTGCTTTACCGGTTTCTGATTTAACAGTTTCAGGTTCCAAAAGAAAAATGCAAGGATCTTCATCCTTCTTCTCAGAACTAGTTCCTTCTGAAGCTTCAGGACATTCATCTACATGAACATCAGCACTCTCAATAATCTTCTGTGCCCGATTGTTGAAGCATTTATAGGCCTTACTCTTGGTGGAATAGCCAAGAAATATGCCTTCATCACTCTTAGCTTCAAACTTTCTTATGTAATCACCTCTTTTAATAAAAAAATTGCTTCAAAATATCTTAAAATAGCTAACATCAGATGATCCTGCATACCAGTATTCGTATGGGGTCTTGTCCTTACCTCTTTTCACAAGAACTATGTTAATTGTGTAGACAGCTATACTTACAGCTTCTTTCCAAAATATTTTTGCTACACCTCCTTGTATCAACATAGTCTTAGCAGCTTCAACCATTGACTGGTTGTTTCTCTCTGCTATACCATTCTCCTGTGGTGTCCTTGGTACAGAAAGCTTTTGCTTGATACCATTATCATCACAATACTTAGTGAACTCCATAGAAGTGAATTCACTGCCTTGATCTGTTCTTAGATATTTTATCTTTTTGCCACTCTCTTTCTCAGCTAAGGCTCTGAATGCCTTGAATTTACCAAAATCTTCATTCTTATCCTTCAAGAATGTGACCCACATCATCCTTGAACAATCATCAGTGAAGATCATGAAGTATCTATCACCTTGAATACTTCTTGTTCTTATTGGTCCACATAGATCTGTATGAACCAAATCTAACAAGTGCTCTGCTGAGAAGGACTTGCTCTTGAAAGTTGAAGAAGTCATCTTTCCTAGCTGACATTCTTTACAAAGAGCATTAACCGGTTTGTTTAGCTGAGGCAGACCTCTTACTGTCTTAGACTTGCTTACTTTAACAATATTGTCAAAATTTATATGACAAAATCTCTTATGCCAAAGCCAGCTATCATTTATTTTTGCAATCAAGCAGTTGCTAACTTTAGGATTGAGATGAAATAGATTACCTCTGGTCTGTTTCCCGGTTGCACTTAATTCACCTTTGTTGTCAAAGATTTTGCACATTCCATTTCTAAACTCCATTGGGTATCCTTTGTCATTAAGTTGTGCCACACTTAAAATATTATGCTTTAGGCCTTCAACCCAATAGACATAGTTAGCAGTGCTCTTCTCATTAAGAGAAATAACTCCCTTACCTTTAACCATACAGGGTGAGTCATTGCCAAGTCTGACAACACTGCCATCAAATTCCTTCAAGGAAAGAAATTCTCTGATCACCGGTCATGTGATGTGAAAAACCACTATAAATGATCCAATCATCAGAGTTATCCATTCTGGGTACTAGTGCCTTCTAATCTGATATTTCTTCCTTAATAGCTACAAACACAATATCTTCACTAGCATCATCATCAGATTCTTCATCAGTAATACCACTATCAATAGCTAGAAGACAATCTCTCTTGCCTTTACCCTTGTACTTCTTAAATTTGTCTCTCTTGTATTCATTTTCACCATTAGGGCAATTTGCTGCTATATGACCAATCTTGTTGCATACAAAACATTTTAAAGGTAGCTTACCTCTATATTTACCAGTGCCTCTAGGCGGTCATTTTGCCAACAATGCTTCAAGTTTCACTAAGTTGTCTTCATCTTCAACATCTCTGCTGGATCTAGATTCATAGATATGGTCAGTATCTCTACTTCTTCTCACAGATGGGTTAGAGACAGAAGATCTGAATGTAGATTCTGATTTCTGTACACTACCATCATAGCCATTTAGTTCAAAAGTAGTAAGTTTGCCAATAATAGAGTCAAAAGTTACCTTTGTCTTGTCAATGGATTTCAGCTCCTGAAAAGCTGCAACTCGGATAGCATAGACTGGTAGCAGGGTTCTCAGTACCTTACTAATTACTGTGGTACCTTTCACTTTCCCTCCTGCACTCTTTATCTCACCAACTTTTTCTTTAATTCTTTGATCGTAGTGCTAGATATTATCACATTCAGACATTCTCATGTCATCAAATTTTCCTCTTAAACTCTCCTCTTTGGCAATCTTAACATGTTCATCACCACTATAAATATCTTCAAGTTTTTGCTATACTTCATGTGCAGTTTCAAGACCATGAACATCTACATATTCAACATCAGACAGGAAACTGATAATATCCTCTAATGCTTGGTGATTTTCTTGTTGTTCTTTCTTCTGATCATTAGTCAGGATTCTAGTAGGTGTAATATACTTAGCTCCTATATGATCCCAATATTGACTACCAAGACTCTTAATGTAAATCTTCATTCTATCACTTCATATTCTATAGTTATCTTTGTTGAACTTCAGACCTTCTTTCTTCATCATGATCTACAAGAACTTTTCCTCAAGTTGTTAGGCTTTTAGATTAAGAGGACCTGAGATGCTCTGATACCAATTGATGGTATGATGAAAGAATAAGTATCCAGTAGAATACTGAGAGGGGGGGGGATGAATCAGTATATTGAAAAACTAATACAAAGTTCCCAAACTCAAACTCAGTCAAACAAAGTAAACATATCTCAGTCAAGATCAATATTCATAAGAATACTTGACATCAACCAATTTAACTGTTATGACAACTTTAACAGTAAACAACTAGGGTTAGTGCAGGATCAAGGGGGGCCAAAAAGTGGCGATGTGAAAAAAATAGCCTTCCTCACTCGCCTAAAAATGCAAAAATCCGTGTTGACTCTTTGCTTGGCCTAGGTGTCAGTACACCTTGGCCTGGTAATTACCTATGCAAATCGGATATCGGATAAAATCGGATATCCGATTTTTATTTGTAATTTTAATTTAAAATATATATTATATGTTATGTATTATATAATACATATTATATGTTACGTATTATACTATATATAATATAATATTATATTATATAATATTATATTATATAATATAATATTAAATTATATTATATATTATATAATATTGTATTATATTATATATTATATAATATTGTATTATATTATATATTATAATATAATATAATATTATATTATATTATATTATAATATAATATAACATAATATTATATTATATAATATAATATTGTATTATATTATATATTATATAATATTGTATTATATTATATATAATATAATATTTTATTATAGATTATATAATATTGTATTATATTATATATAATATAATATTATATTTTATTATATTATATTATAATATAATATATAATATAATATAATATATAATATAATATAATATATAATATAATATAATATTATATTATATTATATTATATTATATTATATTATAATATATATAATATAATACAATATGTATTATATTATATTATATAATATATTATTATATTATATATGTTATTTAAAAATAATTTAAGTGTTGAAATTGGATATCCGATTTTCTGAGACTTTTATATTTAGACAGCGACAGTCTCGTGAGTCATTTTTAACTCACGGGTCACGCGAATTTGTCAAAATCCGATATCCGCTCCATCCGATATTCGGTTTTTTGACAAAAAATTGCTAAAAATTTGATTTAGAGGTAAGAATTTTGTCGTTTTGAATCATTTTCATTCATTTTTTGTATTTTTTGTGAATGTTTATTTGAGTTTTCATTGAAAATATGTTTTTTTTCATGAAAACTAGGTTTTTTAAAATCAAATACCTAATTGTTTAAATTTGTTAACTAAATTTAATTGTTTACATTCAATTAGGTTAAATATGGGAGATAACAATGAAAACACTGACCAACCACAACTGCAACAACCAAACCCTCATTTGCCAAACCCCCCCTCAATTCAAGATTTGATTGCACAAAATTTGAATGAATTGAGGGGGATTGCAGAAGTATATCGTAGGATCCCTTGTCTAAACCCATTGTTTGATCCTCTCACGTCGATCGTAAAAAGTATGGAAACCATGACTGAGGAGCACGATGCCACCCTTTTGTGGTGAGATTCTATGAAGGAAAAATATGCAGATGGCTTGTCGTATAAGGATATCAAGGATCTTGAGATATCCAAAGCCGAAATCGCCTCATTGTTTGTCAATCCCCGTACTGGTCAGCCTGTAGATCCCAAAAAAAAAAAACTTTCTATCAAATGGTGCACAAATGATAGGATTGTGAAAAACTTTTGGGATTGTTGGTGGATGGTTTTCAACAAACCACCCAACAACAATCTTGATATCCCCTTCTATTTCATAAAAAAATTGTACGCTAAGTTTGTTTTATAGAAACATGTGAACTACTTTGACATCCAACCTTTCCAGGGTGTAGGTTTAGGTATGCCCCAAAATAGACCTAGGGCAGTCAGAGTAGTCCAGGGCCCATATGTCCCCCCTCCTCCTATTGATCCCCCACCTATAGTTTAGCATCCTGATATCATTTGTGAGGTGGCTTCACGGACCATATTGGCTATTCACTCTTTGAGTAGCCTTTTGGTCTCTTAGGCTGCATCAGTAGCTCAGCCTACTTTTGATGGTAGCGGTGCATCGGGTGGTCCTGACATGTCATCCTCGGCTCCACACATATGCGTGCCACATAGTTGTGTCATGTGTGGGCACGTATGCTTGGGTCCAGTTGGACAGCCCATTGATCTTGCTGTGGACAGTGCAGATTACGAGGTGCATGAGATGCATGATGCACTAGAGGTTATTACACAGACTGGAGGATACCCTGGGGAGTCCTCACATGCTAGAGGCGAGGAGGCACCGTCATCATACATTGATGATGTATTGGTAAGATTTGTGTTTTCATAGTTCATGTTATATTTTAATTAAATATTTATAAATTAGATAATATTAAGTACTAATTTTTATTTACATGGTCTATTTAACAGTTGATGACCGAGGATGAGTTGAGACAGATTCAGGAGGGCACCTTGTCGGCCATTTCATTTGGCCTCGATAGCTTGACGGTACATATATTATTGCACCTAGTCGTTTGTATTTTATTGTACATACATGGTCATCATTTATATTCATATTAATTAGATTATGTAGTAACTTGCATGTATATCTTATTTTACTCTTGTAGGGCACAAGCAGCACGAGTGCGGTGCAGTGTGATCTAGGATCTGGTAGTGCAATTGGAGACAAGGGAAAGGTAATTGAATGCAAATATGATTGAATGAATAGTTTAAATAACTTATAGTGATTATACATGTCTAGACGTAGATTGATAGTTTCATATACTTGTTGTGTATATATATAGAGAATCCTTGGCTTCACATCCTCGATGACTACACCTAGTATACCTGAAGAAGAAGAAGAGATGCCTCGAGTAGATGTGTGTTTATTTTATTTTTTGATTAGTAGATATAATTTGTTATTATCAGTGACAATTATATGCTAACTTGTATCAATGTCATGTTTCTAAACATATGTAGGTTGTTTATGAAAATATTCAAAACATACCTCCTCTACCGAAGACATACATCAAGAGTCCTGCAAAGCTGAAGAGAAAACGTGGAGATGAGGTAAACATGAATAGTTCAATTAAATAGTTCATTTTTATGTTAACTTTTCGAATGTGAATTATATAATATAACTAATATTAATCGTGGTTTGTTTTTCTTGTGCAAGATCCTTCAGAGCCGAGCAGTGTGGCGAAGAGGATCGATTTTGATGATCCATCAGCAGCTTAGGATGTTATAGATAGTTTTGGGATGCTTACATGTCTAGTTGGCATGTATATTTTGTATATGGACATACATTCACGTATTTAGACATACATTTTGTTTCAATTGGTGTTTATACCATATTTGTGTATGGACATACATTTGTAATCATTCGACATTTTTATATATACAGAAGTTGATATTCGATCATATAAATTGTTGCTCATCTGTGTGTGGTGTTATCATGGAAATCTTAAATCTTCATTCCAATAATTAACAATGGTTAATAATGGCTATTTAATGAACAATACAATTCATTTCATTTAATTGTAAGTGTTGTTTTTATAATGAACAATATAATTCATTTAATGAACAATACAATACAATTTATTTAATGAACAATACAATTCATTTAATCAACAATACAATAAAATTCATTCAATGAACAATACAATTCATTTAATGAACAATACCCTATGCATGCTCCTATTTTTCCCCCCCACTCGATCGAACGCTCGAGGTCATACCCTACCGGCGTCATCCCTTGAGCGCCCTAAGTGCTCAAAATTGTCAAACTTTGATGGGCCCTAACTCGGAATCTGTGGCACCTGCAAATGATCTGTTTGAACCAACGGCGCCACGAGAGGGGTCCCTACAAAACCCTATCTCATTTTTTCAAATTTTCCTACGGTTTTATTAGGGCAGCAATTTTTCGGTTGGCAAAAAATCATCAGTCTCACTCAATGGAATGTTGTCGCGTGGCCAATTTCTCGTTCAGCTCATCGTGATGATGAACCGTCAGCTCTGACATGTCCAGTTAGGCATAATTACCCTACGCATGGTCCTATTTTGCCCCCCCACTCGATCGAATGCTCGGGGTCATACCCTACCGGTGTCGTCCCTTCAGCGCCCTAAGTGCTCAAAATTGTCAAAATTTGACGGGCCCTAACTTAGAATCTGTGGCACCTGCGAACGATCCGTTTGAACCTACGGGGCCATGAGAGGGGTCCCTACAAAAGCCTATCTCGATATTTCAAGTTTCCCTGCGGTTTTATTAGGGCAGCAATTTTTCGGTTGGTGAAAAAATCGTCAGTCTCACTCAATGGAATGTTGTCCCCTGGTCGATTTCTCGTTCAGCTTGTCGCGATGACGAACCCTCGGCTCCAACATGTCCAGTTAGGCATAATTACCCTACGCATGCTCCTTTTTTGGCCCCCCACTTGATCGAACACTTGGGGTCATACCCTACCGGCATCGTCCCTTGAGTGCCCTAAGTGCTCAAAATTTTCAAACTTTGATGGGCCTTAACTCAGAATCTGTGACACCTACAAACAATCCATTTGAACCTACGAGGCCAAGAGAGGGGTCCCTACAAAAGCCTATCTTGGTATTTTAAGTTGCCCTACGGTTTTATTAGGGCAGCAATTTTTCGATTAGCGAAAAAATCGTCAGTCTCACTCAATGGAATGTTGTCGCCTGGTCGATTTCTCGTTCAGCTCGTCGCGATGATGAACCGTCGGCTCCAACATGTCCAGTTAGGCATAATTACCCTACACATGCTCCTATTTTGCCCCCCCACTCGATTGAACACTCGGGATCATACCCTATGGGCGTCGTCCCTTGAGCGCCCTAAGTGCTCAAAATTGTCAAACTTTGACGGGCCCTAACTCGGAATCCCTAACTCAGAATCTACGGCACCTATGAATGATCCGTTTGAACCTACGAGGCCACGAGAGGGGTCCCAACAAAATCCTATCTCGGTATTTCAATTTTCCCTGTGGTTTTATTAAGGCAGCAATTTTTCGGTTGGCAAAAAAATCGTCAGTCTCACTCAATGGAATTTTGTTGCCTGGTCGATTTCTCGTTCAGCTCGTCGCGATGACGAACCGTCAGCTCCAA
Source organism: Cryptomeria japonica (assembly GCF_030272615.1). Lineage (NCBI taxonomy): Eukaryota > Viridiplantae > Streptophyta > Pinopsida > Cupressales > Cupressaceae > Cryptomeria > Cryptomeria japonica. The sequence goes on along the minus strand of NC_081407.1, from coordinate 301,591,610 downwards.
CATGTCCAGTTAGGCATAATTACCCTACGCATGCTCCTGTTTTGCCCCCCCACTCGATCGAACGCTCGGGGTCATACCCTACCAGCGTCGTCCCTTGAGCGCCCTAAGTGCTCAAAATTGTCAAACTTTGACGGGCCCTAACTCGGAATCTATGGCACCTGCGAATGATCCATTTGAACCTACGGGGCCACGAGAGGGGTCCCTACAAAAGCCTATCTCGGTATTTCAAGTTGCCCTATGGTTTTATTAGGGTAGCAATTTTTCAATGGGCCAAAAAATGGTCAGTCTCACTCAATGGAATGTTGTCGCCTGGTCGATTTCTCATTCAGCTCGTCGCAATGACAAACCGTCAGCTCCGACATGTCGAGTTAGGCATAATTACCCTACGCATGCTCCTATTTTTCCCCCCCACTCGATCGAACACTCGGGGTCATACCCTACCGACGTCATCCCTTGAGCGCCCTAAGTGCTCAAAATTGTCAAACTTTGACGGGCCCTAACTCAGAATCTGTGGCACCTACGAATGATCCGTTTGAACCTACGGGGCCATGAGAGGGGTCCCTACAAAAGCCTATCTCGGTATTTCAAGTTTCCCTACGGTTTTATTAGGGAAGCAATTTTTTGGTTGGCAAAAAAATCGTCAGTCTCACTCAATGGAATATTGTCGCCTGGTCGATTTCTCGTTCAGCCCATCGCGATGACGAATCGTCAGCTCCAACATGTCCAGTTAGGCATAATTACCATACGCATGCTCCTTTTTTGCCCCCCCACTCGATCGAACGCTCGGGGTCATACCCTACCAGCGTTGTCCCTTGAATGCCCTAAGTGCTCAAAATTGTCAAACTTTGACGGGCCCTAACTCGAAATCTGTGGCACCTGCGAATGATCTGTTTGAACCTACGGGGCCACGAGAGGGGTCCCTACAAAATTCTATCTCGATATTTCAATTTGCCCTACGGTTTTATTAGGGCAGCAATTTTTCAATTGGCAAAAAAATCGTCGGTCTCACTCAATGGAATGTTGTCGCCTGGTCAATTTCTCATTCAGCTCGTCGCAACGACAAACCGTCAGCTCCGACATGTCGAGTTAGGCATAATTACCCTACGCATGTTCCTATTTTTCCCCCCCACTCGATCGAACACTCGGGGTCATACCCTACCGACGTCATCCCTTGAGCGCCCTAAGTGCTCAAAATTGTCAAACTTTGACGGGCCCTAACTCGGAATCTGTGGCACCTACGAATGATCTGTTTGAACCTACGGGGCCATGAGAGGGGTCCCTACAAAATCCTATCTTGGTATTTCAATTTTCCCTACGGTTTTATTAGGGACGCAATTTTTCGGTTGGCAAAAAAATCGTCAGTCTCACTCAATGGAATGTTGTCGCCTGGTCGATTTCTTGTTCAGCCCGTCGCGATGACGAATCGTCAGCTCCAACATGTCCAGTTAGGCATAATTACCATATGCATGCTCCTATTTTGCTCCCCCACTCGATCGAACGCTCGGGGTCATACCCTACCAGCGTTGTCCCTTGAGCACCCTAAGTGCTCAAAATTGTCAAACTTTGACGAGCCCTAACTCGGAATCTGTGGCACCTGCGAATGATCCGTTTGAACCTATAGGGCCACGAGACGGTTTCGTACAAAAGCCTTTCTCATTATTTCAAGTGGCCCTATGGTTTTATTAGGGCAGCAATTTTTCGGCTGGCAAAAAAATTGTCAGTCTCACTCAATGGAATGTTGTCGCCTAGTCGATTTCTCGTTCAGCTCGTTGCGATGATGAACCATCGGCTCCAACATGTCGAGTTAGGCATAATTACCCTACGTATGCTCCTATTTTTCCCTCCCACTCGATCGAACGCTCGGGGTCATACCCTACCGGCATCATCCCTTGAGCGCCCTAAGTGCTCAAAATTGTCAAACTTTGACGGGCCCTAACTTGGAATCTGTGGCACCTACGAATGATCTGTTTGAACCTATGGGGCCATGAGAGGGGTCTCTACAAAATCCTATCTCGTTATTTCAATTTGCCCTACGGTTTTATTAGGGCAGCAATTTTTCGGTTGGCAAAAAAATTGTCAGTCTCACTCAATGGAATGTTGTCGCCTGGTCGATTTCTCGTTCAACTCGTTGTGATGACAAACCGTCAGCTCCGACATGTCCAGTTAGGCATAATTACCCTACGCATGCTCCTTCTTTCCCCCCCCCCCACTCGGTCCGACGCTCGGGGTCATACCCTACGCATGTGACATCCATGAAGGGATATGAAGGGATATTTTGTAAACAATCAGAAACCTTTAATGATAATCAAGTTGAAGCGTTGAGATTTATGCAATATGGTTCAAGTCCAAAACTGTACCCTGAGAGCATTTTGATTTTACTTATGTCTTGTGTATTATAATAAAGACCAATTTGCCAATGTGACATCTTCATATGAGAGAAAAGCTTCATTTTATCTCAATACAGTTGTACCTGTTTCATTATTAGAAAAAATAAATATACAAAGATCTATTATTAGTATCCTCTAGATTATGGATTTGAATTGATGTTCTCAATTAGTTATTATCTGTTTAGCTTTTCTTCATAAGGCACAACCATCTGGTGGTTATCATATGAGGACAACAATCCATGACTTTCAAAGTAATTGATATTTATTCCTACACCTCACACTCACAAGATTAATAATAAAATGACATTTATGATTCATCAAATGCTGACAAAGTCTAATCAAAGTTAAACTTCAAGATGTATACAACATATCATATTCAACTTCAAGATGCATACAACTTACCATATTCAAGCTCATGCCAACCACCACTTGGATATTGTTATATGTCGATTAAAGTACAATATATGTAATAAAACCATATAGTCTTACAAAAAAGCCATCATAGACCATCTATGTCGATTAAAGTACAATTCATTTGTAACAGGGGCACACTCACAATCTGAAGTTGCAAAGCCCTGTGGGAAGCATCAAACTAGAAATTTGTTAATCTAACTCATACTACTGTCAAAAGCATCAAAGATGCTACTGCTAGAGAACACCATGCTCCATTGTGGAGAGAATATTAGGTGCATCTGATGTTAGCATCTGAAAATGAAACAATGTTATTCAATTGCCAAAATCTAACTGACTTTATTTTATAAACCATTAATGAATAAAAATAGACAAGGTTACCTGAGTGAAAGTTCGATGACCACTTTGACTAGTAGGTGTTGATGTTGAAGGCCCAACATTAACCTATTTACCTGACTATCAATGTCAAATGTTTGATTCAATAGATCATCTGTCATGACAATTTGATCCACTGTAGATGTGTCCTGGCCACATGCATTTGAATCATCTTCATGATAATAAATACAACAAGACCCACAATTTAATCTCATTAATGCACAAAGGAATATGTACCATCACCAAGAGAGGGTCTCGTCAACAACGAATGATCTAGCATGAACCTGTATTTTTAAGAATTGTTAGTCTACACATAAAATGCATGGATGAACATAATGGATTTATGATAATCACTTCAACTGAAATGCATGATAATAAATGAAAAGGTGGGATCATATACCATAAAAATACGTCCCTTCGAATTATATCAACAGAACCCACTATGTTGACGCAAAAATTGTAATGTGATACTATTGTGTATCATCAAAAAATACCTTCATGAGCATAAAGGTTATGCGATAATTATATCATAAAAAATTATCAAATAGTGTTCTCTAATAACAAAAATTGTAAAGCTCATCAAATGCATGATAATAATTCGTGTTGCAAAAATACGTCCCTTCCAATTATATCGAGTGTACTCGCAATGTGCATGCAAAAACCGTGTTGCCAAAAAAAAACATTCATCAATAGACCTGCATTTTGAACACATCCTTAATATACACGTAACAAACTTGAACATTAAGATTTAATGATCATTGTTTGAAATGAAATGCATGATAAAAAAAATAAGGCACCATGAAAGACCTACTACTCAAGTGTGCCTGAAGGGTCATCTCTTTGTTTAAGAGTATCCAGTATTGCTTCATGATCAACAGTAGTCATTGTCCATAGCTCTTTGGTCTTCGGTTTTCCTTGATGCTTCAACAACTTGACATTTGTAGCTATAATAAGGTGTGAATACATTATAATGGTTTTGTGTCTCTCATAGTCTTCAAATGCAGGTATGCCATTCTTTCTAATCATGTATGTTTGCAACCAAGTTCCCACAACAACAACTGAACCTATAGGATATGTGAACCCATCATCATCTGTCACTGGTTGTGTTAGCTTTTGTTTTCCCTGTACACATTGTGCCAACCAATATTCTGATCTCTCTTCATTCCCTTGCGGTGCAACAACTGCAAAAACATGTCCTGGTTGTACAAGATCTGATAGACGATCATACTCAAGTGAACTTTCCATGTCATCGTTTGACAAGGATATTGTTTGAGATAAAGGAGTTAGATAGTGGGGAACCCACGTATCAACCCACTCACTTGACTCGCACTGATCCCAATCACACCAAAGACAACTCTAACAAAAACAAGCCAACGCTCGTGTCCAAATGGTCCATGTACTTGCATCTAAGCTGAGAAATGAATGCATCTTTGAAGAATCTTTAATTGTTTAACAATCCAATCTATCTCCCACTATTCCCTCCTCAACCAACCAAAAGAATATGCTCACTGCTGAATCAAGAGTACCTCCATGTGACAACGCTGAACTACACCAATCAACAATAGAACGTGCATCAGAGAAATTTGCACCTGAAATCCTCAATTGCTCCTTAACTAGAGCTCTCTTCAAAAATGCACCTGCTCCATCATGCTCTCCCTTCCCATGCCCTGCCTCAAAAAAACACCAAATATGAGGTATACGCCTCCCCACATGCATTCTACTCAACCAATAAAACATACGCGCATTCTTGAATTGACCTATACAGTTATCTGACCATATTATATGTCGGTCAATTGCAATATCTTTCTCATGCAAGAACTTAGAAAAATTCTCGAAAGAATGTTGCACATACTCGGAGTGTGATCTATCATCACTCATATAAAAATGATACTCCCTGATTATCTTCCTATCCTCTTTTGTACTATCAGGAGCATGTCTATATGTAATGTGAACAAAAATAGCAATCTGGACTGAATTGTAGTACTGAGACTGTACCTCATTCTGTGGTTGCAATGTATAGTTCTCTGCAAAATCAACCACCGATACAATAGTGCCAATCGGGAAAGAGTTCTCACACATCTTGAACTATTGATCCAACCACTGAGACCTATGGGTGTGCCTTGCATACTTGTAGAAAATATTTTCCTTAAAATCCAAAATAAAATCAGCAATACTCACTTCTCTTGAGACTAATTCGCATCTAGAACCTTCACCTCCACTCTTCACAGTATATTTCACTGTCTCGTATCTTTTTTTCTCAACATAATTATTTCCAAACTCGTGTTCGCTGCCCTCATGAAAATATGAAACAAACTTTGACAACCCACCGCATTCTGAGCACTTCTCATTCAAACAATAATTTCTATAGAAATAGCAGCCATCATCTCTAGGGCATAAAAATAGATCTTGCAAGTCTCTTGATGATCTCGGAAATAACATTGCACCACACTCCTGCAACATCTCATTAGTATGCATCGTAGAACGAATATGACATAAAAGTTCATGGTACATTGAAAACTCCACATGGTACTTGCAACAACAGGTATTGTGAATCTTAAGAGGAACACAATAAAATGGTTTCAAAGATTCAAAGGCCCTTTGTGATATTTGCAAAGTTGGATGTAATTCAGAAATTTTTTTGTACAACATTATTTGGCTTGATTCCAAGAAATGTTTGGGATGCGGTGTGTGGTCTCGGTTGCCGATTCTTAATTTCAAAACGTCCTTTACATTGGGTGACACTCTAGAATTAGAGTGCCAAAATTGTTGAATCTCTTCCTTCACATTGTCAGTCAACTTTCTATCAACACATGGAAGCCTCCCACCAAATGCCCATGTATCTTGTTGAAGTGGATCGTCAAGTCTTTGTCTTCGTGCAAGTGCTCTATTCAAAGTTTTACGGTTTATGTTAAAATCAACACAAGTTTGTCTCATTTGACGAGCCTTCCTCAATTGATGGCTTACTAAGGAGGTTGTAATCACTGTTCGAGTGGCTCTCTTATCTCTTTCTTTGGTATTCTTTCCAATAGAATTGAGAGCGTCAAATAGATTTTTTGCAATAATAGAATTTCTCTCCGTTTTCTTGTTCATACGAATCTTCAATTTGTTTAGCAATGGTCTAATCTTTATCATCTTTAGCAATTGATAAAAGAGTTGGCATTTCTCGGTCAATGTCTTATTGCTAAAATTTTGGTTGAAAAGTTTTGTAGCCCACAACCGAACGGTTCTTGTTGACCTCTTGCCTTCAAGATACGCAATAATGTTCTCATTGATTTCAAATAACCATTTTGGGGTTCTTGAAGGTCTTGGATTTGGAATTTGTCTTTCATCCATGAGAGGGTCTTCATTTCTAAAGTAATTAGGTGTTACATATGGTTCACTTGGTGAGGCAATTCCACCTTCAATGTTAAAGTTTTCCACATTTTCACCTCCTATGTCAAAATTTTCCACATGTTGAGCATTTTCATTATCACTTTCAACATTTTCAAAATTTTCAATATTTTCACTTTCAAAATCTACATTTTCATTTTCAATAACTTGTGGCACATTTTCCACATGTTGAGAATTTTCATTATCACTTTCAACATTTTCAAAATTTTCAATATTTTCACTTTCAAAATCTACATTTTCATTTTCAATAACTTGTGGCACATTTTCCACATGTTGAGCATTTTCATTATCACTTTCAACATTTTCAATAATTTCACTTTCAAAATCTACATTTTCATTTTCAATAACTTGTGGCACATTTTCAATTTCAATTTCCTCTTCAGTTGAAGTAACATTAGCAACATTTAACATTCCTTGTCTTCTCCTCCTATGACATTCTCTATCTCTTTCTCTATACACTTCAACTTGGTCATTTGAAAGTTTTCTTTTGCATTTAGACTTTCGACGACTACTACTCCCCATTTCCCTCCACACATATGCTCCTTCGTGATTGACAATGTAAGTTTTCACTTTAAGAATCTCCCAAAAGCACTAATTTGTCTCTAGTTGTCTACAACCCCGTGACCGTCGACAGAAAACATAGGACCCAGACTGTCGGCCCTTGGAATCAACAGAATGGCCCACAAACCCTTTTTTTTTTTTGGTTTTTAGTACCAAAATTGGATATCCGATAAAATCCGATATCTGATTTTATCGGATATCCGATTTTAGTACAAAAATATGTGGTCCCCAAAAAAAATTCCCGTTGCCGCCATTTACGAACTAAACTGCCACGTGGCAGAATTCCGATATCCTATTAAATTGGATATCGGATTTTATTGGTCATATTTTAGAGAGAGAGAGAGGAGGAGGAGAGGGGGAGAGAGAGAGAGAGAGAGAGAGAGAGAGAGAGAGAGAGAGAGAGAGAGAGAGAGAGAGAGAGAGAGAGAGGAGGAGGAGGGAGAGACAGAGACAGAGAGACAGAGAGACAGAGAGACAGAGACAGAGAGACAGAGAGAGGAGGAGAGGGAGAGAGGGAGAGAGAGAGAGAGAGAGGAGGAGAGGGAGAGAGGGAGAGATAGAGAGAGAGAGAGGAGAGGGAGAGAGGGAGAGAGAGAGAGAGAGAGAGGAGGAGGACAGGGAGAAAGGGAGAGAGAGAGAGAGAGAGGAGGAGAGGGAGAGAGGGAGAGAGAGACACACAATATGACCCCTAACGACATGATTTGGTGTCTTTAGGGGTCCGATGGTGTCGTTAGGGGTCATATGGTGTCCATAGGGGTCATATGGTGTCCCATGAACCCTTATGACCTCTTAGGACACCATATGACCCCTAATGACACCATATTGGGTCGCTTTGGGTCATATTGTGTCCTAAGGGGTCATATTGTGTCTTAAGGGGTCCTATGGTGTCCCAAGACACCATATGACCCCTATCGACACCATATGACCCCTAACGACACCATAGGACCCCTTAAGACACCAAATCATGTTGCTAGGGGTCATATTGTGTACTACGACCCCGTACGACACAATATGATCCCTAACGACATGAATTGGTGTCTTAAGGGGTCCTATGGTGTCATTAGGGGTCATATGGTGTCCATAGGGGTCATATGGTGTCTTGGGACACCATAGGACCCCTTAAGACACAATATGACCCCTAACGACACAATATGACCCAAAGCGACTCAATATGGTGTCATTAGGGGTCATATGGTGTCCTAAGAGGTCATAAGGGTTCATGGGACACCATATGACCCCTAACGACACCATAGGACCCCTTGAGACACCAAATAATATCGTTAGGGATCATATTGTGTCATATAGGTCGTAGGACACAATATGACCCCTAACGACATGATATGGTGTCGTTAGGGGTCATATGGTGTCTTGGGACACCATAGGACCCCTTAAGACACAATATGACCCCTAACGACACAATATGACCCAAAGCGACCCAATATGGTGTCATTAGGGGTCATATGGTGTCTTAAGAGGTCATAAGGGTTCATGGGACACCATATGACCCCTATGGACACCATATGACCCCTAACGACACCATCAGACCCCTTAATACACCAAATCATGTCGTTAGGGGTCATATTGTGTCCTGCAACCCCGTAAGACACAATATGACCCCTAATGTTATGATTTGGTGTCTTAAGCGATCCTATGGTGTTGTTAGGGATCATATGTTGTCTTGTGACACCATAAGACTCCTTAAGACACAATATGACCCCTAATGACATGATTTGGTGTCTTAAGGGGTCCTATGGTGTCGTTAGGGGTCATATGGTGTCTTGGGACACCATAGGACCCCTTAGGACACAATATGACCCCTAACAACATGATTTCATGTCTTAAGGGGTCTGATGGTGTAGTTAGGGGTCATATGGTGTCTGATAAACCCTTATGACCTCTTAGGACACCATATGACGCCTAATGACATCATATTGGGTCACTTTGGGTCATATTGTGTCCTAAGGGGTCATATTGTGTCCTAAGACACCATATGACCCCTACGGACACCATATGACCCCTAACGACACCATAGGACCCCTCAAGACACCAAATCATGTCGATAGGGGTCATATGGTGTCCTAACGGGTCATAGACTACAATATGACCCCTTAGGACATAATATGACCCAAAGCAACCCAATATGGTGTCATTAGGGGTCATATGGTGTCCTGAGAGATCATAAGGGTTCATGGGACACCATATCACATAACTATCATTAGGGGTCATAGTTATCGGTCGTAAGACACAATATGACCCCTAACGACATGATTTGGTGTCTTAAAGGGTCCTATGGTGTCCCAAGACACAAGACACCATATGACCCCTAACGACACCATAGGTCCCCTTAAGACACCAAATTGTGTCGTTAGGGGTCATATGGTCTCTCTCTCTCTCTCTCTCTCTCTCTCTCTCTCTCTCTCTCTCTCTCTCTCTCTCTCTCTCTCTCTCTCTCTCTCCTCCTATCTCTCTCCCTCTCCTCCTATCTCTCTCCCTCTCTCTCTCTCCCCCTCTCCCTCTCTCCCCCCCTCTCTCTCTCCCCCCCCCCCCCTCTCTCTCTCTCTCTCTCTCTCTCTCTCTCTCTCTCTCTCTCTCTCTCTCTCTCTCTCTCTCTCTCTCTCTCTCTCTCTCCCTCCCTCTCTCTCTCTTTCTCCCTCTCTCCCTCTCCTTCTCTCCCTCTTTAAAATATGACTAATAAAATCCGATATCCGATTTCTGCCATTGGCAATTTAATCGGATATCAGATTTCTGCCATGTGGCAGTTTACTTCATAAATGGCGGCAAAGGGAAATTCATCGGGGACCACAAATTTTTGTACAAAAATCTGATATCGGAAAAAATCTGATATCCGATTTTATCCGATATCTGATTTTTGTTCTCAAATTTTCAAATTTCAAATTTCGGCTCAGGAATGTTTGGGTATTAGGCTTGGAAGTTACAAGCCTGGAAAGTCGACTGAAAAAACATGTTTTTCAGTATTCCCTTGTTTTCCAGACTTTACACTAGTGGCTGATGACTTTTTTGGTAGCCAAAATTGATAAAACGAAAAGGGTTTTTTAAGGACGTTCCCAGCTTTCCAACAATATAAGGCTTGTCTTATTTGGACTTTAGTAAATTATTATTATTTATTTTCTAATTGAATTCTGACAATAGTCCTGATTGATATACTGATTGAAAAACACTCATAACTTTCAAACGGTATAACATTTTTTGAAACCGAAACATGCGTCACATCCTATGCTTCGTCTACTATAGGGAAAAATTAAAAAAAATTAAATTTCATAAGGTTTTGACAAAGTTAAGGTGGTCAAACGTAGGAGTTTCTGAATTTCTGAAAAGCTGTAGTAAAAAAATCATAAATAATTATTTAATTCATAAAAAAAAAAAATTAAAAATGTGTCACATCCGGACATGAGTCTAATACTTATATTATAAATATTATAAAAAAATATTAAGATTTGATTTTGATTAGGGTGGTCAGACATACATCTACTTCTTCTTTTTTTCCTGAAATTTTAGTACCACTGCATTGAAATTTGAAATTTTCATCAAATAGGATTTTTTTTTTCCAAAAAACAACTAGTAGCTTAGAAACTACATTCAATTTTCTATATATTCTCTTCTTACATATTTTAAAAATAATGTTCACAACTTATTCAAATTTTCATGTCAAGTTGCATAACTCTAATTTTTCTGAAATTTCATTGCCACTTAAGGGCCTGTTTTGGCACACCATGATCCTGCACATATAGATAAATGGTATGCAAATGTATCTATTTGGAATGCATTACCCAAACAACGCAATCGATCAATCACACACGAAGTTCCACGAGTGTGATATTTTTCAAATCGTAATATAATTTCTATCTCATCAACCTCTAGAGGAGCCACCTGACCTGGCCCCACCCAAACCAAGTTCCATTCTTTGCACTTTTCAAGAATGTATTTATGTTCACTATCTTGCAATTTCCCTCGTGAATTTTCAATTATAGTCTATGCTTCAATTTTTTTCTTTGATCCCATGTAGGCCAATAGTCCTTTGTCCAAGGAAGTGCTTCCTGAAACGTCATGGGGGGGAGAGGTAATGCTTGAAATCTTTCTTCTATTGGGAGATTGTGTACATAACCTCTTGGTCTTTTGGAAGCCGAAAAGTACTTCGAGTCCACCAACTCTGGTTCCATGCATTATAGAAATTTTTGGATATTGCCTTCCAAATATCCTTCGATGCAAAAGCATCATTATCATAATAGAAAAAAGGTGGCCTTTGCATGAACACATTGATTTCCTCCAAGCGTGGCCCAATAGGTTTCCCGAGAATTCCAAAACCAGTTAGTCCCTCCAGACATAAATTAGAGACATCACATCACACACTCCAGACATTGTTTGTTTGTATTGCATACTCTCTATGTATTTATCACCTTTTAACACTTTCCTCTTCTTTTATCCAATTGCTCTCTTCTAGCCAGTTGATGAGCTTGTTTCCATGTCATTCAAGATAATGCCTGCTTGCTTTCTTTTACGAAATTTACTTGCACACGAGTCTTCAACTTGTATCTTCTTCTTTCGCACAGATATAAATTATAATTCATGCTCAGATGATAATTAAATAAAACAAGCATTTGGAAAGAAAAGATTTAGTCATTGGATGTTACATATTATCTAACGGAAAGATCCTAGAAAATTCTTGGAGAAAGGAAACATCAATGATAATCTTTTTTTGCAAATAACACTGAATCAAATAAATTAAAAATGTTTTATGCAATTTTTAAAAGTAGCTAAACTCATGCAATGCTTTCATGCACTGACGGCCAAGCCGTCTAACCCACAGCATCTGATACCGTCAGAATTCTGACGGACACTATAGAAACATCCAACAAGGATGTTGTATGTCCAACGTTACTTCCTTGTCGGACAGTCGTCGATTCATGGTAATGGGGGAGCGTCGAAATTTTGACCATAATCCAATGACGTTTTTGGCCAGAGGAACAAACATAGCAGTCGTCAGAAGAGTTCATAACGTCATCGGACTACCAACACAAATGGTATCATCAAGAAGACCGCCGACGAGTTTTCGATGGTTACATTTGTCGTAAGTTTGACGTGTTGTCGTTGGACTTCCAACAAATAGCCGTCGAAAATTAAGTGAGAATGTACTAGTGTTTACTTTCACTTTGGCATTGTTGTCAAAGGGCGAGAAGAATTATGTGATTGAGGAGAAGAATTATGTGTCTGATTAGGTGAACTAGCGACAGGCTGAAGATAGACAAAGCAAGGTGAATACTTGGTAATGTAAACTAGGATTCCTATTCACCAATCTCAGCAGCAATCAGAGGCGTTGATATGTGTATTGCCATCAATGCCAAAGGGGGAGATTGTTGGCATTTTGCATAGAGATTGCATTAATGATATGTTGTCATTGATGTCAATTGAGTCGGTAATGGTATTCATGTTATTGTCGATATTGTTGTTTTTGATATTGGCTAGTAACCGGTAAGAAGAGCTTTGTGGAAGATGTTGTAAACCAGTATGTAAAGTTTGTGAGTTGAACCGGTGAACCCGTGTAAAGGGTTAAACCTTTCTATGTAATGTAACCAGAAAACCCTATCGGTTGTTAAACCCTAACCGATCAAGTTTGTTGGTTTATTATCTGATAAGCGGTAATGATGGAGACACGTGTGATCATTGTATGAGGATATGTTCAAATTGTTTTGGCGCATTTATTTTTTGTCTAGGGAAGGAGCAAAGTGGATTGCATCTAATGCACAGCGCGTGATGAGTTACAAAGTCCAATGAAGCGGTTGGAATTTTCTTGAAGAATGTGAAGAGATTGTCATGATTTCTAACGGTCAAGATTGTACCGACTTATTTGTAATCTCGATGATGAGAATTAGGTTTTTTTTGTGTTACCGACCTAATTGATTTGTATTTAAGGTCGATGAAGTTGTTTGTAAAGGTTGTTGGCAAGATTGATAGAAACCTATTGAGTGTGTAGTTGCCTAACCAGCGAATGGATATGCACTTTGAGTGAAGGCAAATTGAAGCTTAGAAGGATCTGATCAAGCAAATGTGCTACTCAGACAGATCAAGAAAACCTGTTGTTTTCTAACAATTACAGCAGAAGTGAAATCCCTTAATCGGGTAAGCTCTAACAAGCTTGGTTACTCATTAAATACTCTAACAAGGTGGTCCATTAGCTTGCATTCTTAAATCCTCTAGCGAGATTACTCCTAACAGGGTATTGTGCTTTTCATCAAGGCATATTTGTAAATCCCTTAACCAAGTGATTCCTAACCGAAATTAGTTCTTAACAAGACTTATTGTAAAGCTTTAACAAGCTTGGCTCCTAACAGGGCGAACTTCAGAAGAGTTCATATAGCTATCCTTGTGAGTCTCATCTCACCATGGTTTTTACCTATTTGGGTTTTCCATGTATAAACATTTGTGTCAAGTGTTGAATACTTTTGTGGTTGTGATCTTATTGTTTGATTTGGTTAAATTATGATAAGGCATGTTAAGTAGAAGCATTGAGAGATGAATATGTTGAGTTATGATTAAGCATTTTTTATGTTTACAAGATTGAAGTTGTTTACTATTGAATTTGTCATAACAATTAAACTGGTTGATGTCAAGTATTCTTATGAATATTGATCTTGACTGAGATATGTTTACATTGTTTGATTGAGTTTGAGTTTGGGAGCTTTGTATCAGTTTTTAAATATATTGATTCACCCTCCCCCCCGCCCTCTTAGTATTCTACTAAATACTTATTCTTTCATCATACTGTAGCATCGTAAATTGTACGTACTTGCTAGGTTGGTACAATTTCACACCTAGTTTAGCACCCGCCTTGGCGCATTTTGCATTTTGCATTGCATTTCCCCTTTAGCACTTAATTAATTAAATTAATTAGGTCTAGGGTCCTATTTCATCATCATCCACATCATAAAGTTGGGCCCTTTCATTAAAGTGTGCCCCTTTCAATTTATTCCTCCAATACATCATTTAATCAAAAACCCTAATTAGGTCCTATTTTGAGCTTGGGGGCTTGATTTCGGGGGTCAAAACATCTCGAAATCAGCTGTAACTTCGGGATTCTCTCTAAAATCATCATATCCGACGGCCCTGAAAATTTGGTGAAAAGTTGTCGGGACCATGGCGCCCGGAGAGGACCATGGCGCCCGGAGTGCACACGGTCCCGGACATTTTTCCCAAAATTTTAGGAGCACGACCCAATCATAAAATAAAGCTTAACCCCAAGAAATTGGTGGGAGATTCAATCTCTAAGTCGGCCTAAAGTGAAATTAAGACCTAGGGTTTCATATATAAGAGCTCTCTTTCTTCATTTGAAAGGATCGAGAATTTTTGGTTTCAAGGACCTTCTATGCAGCGAAAGAGAAGATCTTTGAAGACTTCAACAACATTCAACATCCATCCATCAAGTATCTATCAATTTCATTCATCCATTTAGGGCTTTGAAGGCATTGAAGAACAATAGGGGATTACCGACTAAAGATTGGCTTGTACCCCTCCCTTGGGGTTGGGTATGATTTCATGTTGTTTTCATGTCTTTGCATAAGCCTCATTATATCATTTGTGTTCATGCTTTAGATCACTTTGCATCTTGATTTGGAGCCTTTACATTATCATTTGCAAGCAATTAGGGTTTACTTTCTAGGTTGCTCTAGTTTGCTTACTTGCATTTTAGGATCTTGCACACACACAAGGTCTGCACACACTACTTTTACAATACAACTTGGCTATTCATGGAGGTGGAAACCACCAAAGTGAGGGTTTGACTAAGGCAAAACCCTATATAGCCGCCCACCATACCTTTTCAGATATAAGTGCAGGTTTCGGGATTCGGACAACGCCGCAAGTTGCAGATCCGACGGAAGCAGACTGAGACGGAACAACACACCAAATTTCAGAGCAAAAGACCAGGACAGGGGCGTGGGGCGCCTTGGTCCTGCCAGGACAGGGGCGCTGGGCGCCCTGGTCCTTCTGTCAGACAGCAAGTTTCAGCATTTTTCTGACAGCTTTTCAGGTTGCAAAACAGCAGTTTCAGGAGCAGAATCAGGACAGTGGCGCCCGCACCCCCGTCCTGAACATTTCCACTCAGATTTTAACCCTAGGTACACATCTGCATTCTCCTTTTATCTTTGTGTTTACAGCTTTTCATCACTTAATCTCAATCTTGCAATCTTGTTACTAGTTCATACTTGCACTCTAGGGCTAGTAGTTGAACTTGCATCATTTTATCTATCATTTGCAACAAAGGAATAGAAATCCTAATAGGTAGCCCGTGTCTCTCTCTTCCACAGAAAGAAGTAGCCAATTGTGTGATACCTCTAGGCTCTTTCGTATTCCACAAGTGTGTGATTGAAAGTGAGATTAGGGCATGTTTGCTTAGTGTCACTTTTTCCCCCACACACATACCATCATAAAAAACATATAAAGTCTTGAAGAAATCAGTAAAAAACATATAAAGTCCTGAAGAAATTTGTAAAAAGCATATAAAGTCCTGAAGAAATCAGTAAAAATCAGAAAAGCGAAAAATCCCTAAAAAGCATAAAATAACAAAAACAGAAGGAAAAAATCAAATATGGAAAAAATGCAATAAATTTAGATAGTGAAAACCTGGTAAACATGCGCTATCTAAAAGTGGGTTCTTCCATCTATGAGATCTCTTTGCACACCTATTCTCTCCATCCTATTTGCATCTATCGCTTCCATCTATCCTAGCTCATCCATTTCATCTTTCGCATCCATTGCTTTGAACCATTAGCAGGAAATATGCAGCTTACCAACAATTATCAATCTTTGACACACTTATCATAGTCATAATCTTGGATTTTATGAGAATCAATCATATTTGTATTATATCCCACCATGGTTTGGATCATTCTTTTGTACATCCATAATAAAGTTTGTTTCCGTTCGGGGAAAAATCTTATTTCCTTTTGCTAAGGTGATCTTTTAAAGCTTTGAAAATCCAAAACATTCGGAAAACTTAGAAAAACCAAAAAAACCTAGGATTTTGAAACAGATAACGAGCAACAAGGCAATGAAGACCAAGGCATTTTGTAATAACTGAATTGTGAAATTCAGGATACAAAGAATAAACCAACAAGTAATGAAGGATTATCAATGATCATTCATCAAGATAGTTATATCAGTTAATGACCATGAGAACATGTGAATGACATACAAGATTCAGTGTTTATATATTGATTTATTGCTAATCATGTACTCTATGCGACCCAAGGATGTCCATGACTAGAGAAGCTATGATGAGGCATGATTATTTTTCTTTGTTTTATGTTTGTGGTTTATCTCTTATTAAGGTATGTACTTGTCTAAGAATATGATCGGCAAAAGATCAAGGAGGACATTTCAATTCATGCGTAAAAGGAGATAATCCTTGTCTGTTTTGCAAGAAATACTTAGGTTAACTTGATTCATTATATCAAGTTGCTTGTATAAACTTGCTATATCAAAATCCATGTAAGAAATACCCAGGTCATCTTGAATCATTATGTCAAGTTGCTTGTATTTTCTTACAACATTCCAAAGCTCAATGATGAAATCAAGCACTATTATAAGACAACATATGAAGAATGGAAGTATCATTTTAGTTAGATCATTTTAGATTATCTCATTATTCATCTGTATTATAAGCATTCATTGTTAGTTGCATTATAAGAATTTGATTCCATTCAGAGATCAACGGTCATAAATAAAGATTGAGTATACTTAGACAAACAAAAAAAAATTGCATTTGATCATTGTAGGTTCATTCATCTTTAGAATCGTTTAAGTTATTATCATTCATTTTATTAAGTTGCATTCAATCATTGCATTAGTTTGCATTCCATTAAGTGCATTTCATTAATCATGTAGTATATCATCATTTTTATTTTGCATTAGGATCATTATCATTTTAAGTTCATTTTTTACCATTAAAGTCATTTAGTTGCATCTTTGCATTTAGATTCATTTATCATTATAAGCATTACATATAAGCATCCTTAAATTGCATTTTATAATCATCATTTGCATCATCAAAATCAAAAACATTTCATGTAGATCATTTGCATTTCAAATCATTATATGCATACACATTAAAAAATAAAAAATAAAAAAAATCAACATTTATTTGCATTCCCATATAGATCATTGTATTTACATCATTTAAGTAAAGCATATCATTTAAGTTAGTAATCATTTTCATTTTGCATCCATGATCAATTGCATTTTCATTTCATCATTAAGGCCTATAAAACATCATCATCATAAAATAAAAAGAAAGAAAAGATCATCATAACATCATCCATCTAATCATTGTATTTATGAATCAACATGCATAATAAACCATAGATCATCATCATATAGAGTAGCATGCATAATAAACCATAGATCATCATCAGATAGAGTAGCATGCATAATAAACCATAGATCGTCATCATATAGAGTTCATGTCTTCATATAGATAATCATAAAATAATAAAAAGTCCAAGTATACAATGATATCAGATCAATAATAAAATACAAGTGCCTCATCAATATAAATCATGTCTATAAGTCAAGGTTGTCCTGTGCCACTACCACCTGAATTTGTCCATCTTTGTGGTTGTGGGCGAGAAGATCCTTTAGATGGTTGTCCCCCCCGATCTCCACTCCTTTGAGGAGGTCCCATGACCCCACCACTGCTAGTAGCCATCCTCACAGTAGTATGTAGTTCCCCGTTCTCTAGCTCTCTGAGACGAAATCCTCATATAATCGTCGCCAGTGTGTTGTCTCTTTTCCAGCCCAAAATAGTGTTCTGACTGTATCGGCTGAGAGAGTGCCAGATCCAACCTACTGAATGTGATCAAGAAGGGCCTAAGTATCATGTTGTCTCCTAATATCCCTATCTCTCTATGTCATAAGTGTACACCTATGCCCTAAGCTGATCTATCTGTGCTCTGAGATCATCCAAGGTCTCCTACTTTGGCATATCCTGTTGAGGTGCATCCTGAATCCCCTCATCTCCACCTTCCTCTACACATGCTGGAATCTCAACCCGAGTAGCCCTCAAGATTTGTCGTCTAATGAGAGGAACATGATCCTCTGAATCCTCCTCCACCTCATCCCCTCCACCATGAGCTGCAATAACCCTAGAATCTGGCTGAATTAGACCAAAATCAATGCCTCCTATAGCCTCTGTCCAATATAGTACTCTTGTGTCCTCCTATAGAGGGTAATCCTCTTACTGATCTCATACCTGCCCTACTTGTATCCCTCCCAATCTGTCCTACATCTCTCCCTCCCATGGGAAGTGGTCTCCCAACCCTTCTAATCGGTTCAAAAGGTCCTCCACGGACTCTCAATCGACCTCCTCTCCGCCCAGGTCTCCTACCACCTCCATCTCCTCCCTCATCTCCCTCATCTCCGGCCTCTCGAGAAGCTCTAAGCTCTCATGTTTTTCTCTGCCTCCTAATGATCAGATCATCTATATCATCCTCTTGATATCCAAAGTTGGGAGGAGGGTCTATTGGATCAGTGATACGAGGAAATGGGTGTGCAAGCATGTATTGAGCATAATTCGTAGTGACCCCAGGATCCAAAATGTGTAATCTCAAATCATAAGTTACCATAAGAGCAGCCAAAAACTTTGTGCATTCTATCTAGAAAGACAAAGAAGGTCCCCAATCTCGCCTATCCTTGTATCGTCGTGCCTACATGGCGACACCAGTAGGCATGTGTTGAATGATAACAAACTGTCTGAAAATGCAACCAATCAACGGTCGCTCAATATTGTATGGAGTACGACCAATCAGATATCTACTCTGCAAAATATATATGGTAATGTTCGCGCATCAACCATCCATGGCTCACACTCGATATAGGGTCTCCAAATGATGCTATCCAGTGAATCCAAAACCCACGCCCAATACTCCATCTTACCCAGCTTATGTTGAGTAAGGATACCTGCATATAAATAGACATATGGCTGCCTATCACCATGAACTCTATGATGGATACGCCGAGTAACAACAATGTGCTCCCAGCACCAAATCTGTAAAAATGTACATCCTGTAGATAGACTAGCACCGCCATCAAAGACAACGTGAGGAAGATCATGATACAAATGAGCTAGCATGCAAACACCCCACGCATATCGAGTTTGATGCTGCATCATGATCTATAGAATCTCACCCCAACCAACAATGAAACCTCGAGATCTCCTATCTGGACAAATGAATCTGCCAATAAATCCTATAAGAATAATTGGGAGAGTCTCGTAGTGCATGATCATATCCTCCCATCGGATACCTCCTCTAGAAATTCTCTCATCACCAAATACGACTCTGCAAGCCTTTGTCCCTCCAAGATCTTGAAAATCATACTGGACTAACTCACCAATCACGGGGATGTGTAGAATTTTGTAGACATCCTCTAGTGTAACACTGATCTCACCAGTGGGCAGGTGGAAAGTGTTATGCTTGCTATGCCATCCCTCTGCTAGGACAATCAAAAAACCCCTATTATGGGTAATATCAAGCATGTACAACAAATGACGTAATCTACAGGCATCTATATGTCTAATCTCATCCTGTGTAAGCTCTGTCATTAAATGGCGCATGGTCGGGAATTTTTTTCGACACTGGAGAACATCAAGCTTCTCCTATTTAACAAGAGAGTTTGATCTCTATAAATTATCTATTTATCAAATCCAAAGAGATCAATAATCTATCAATCTATCAAACAAATGATTAATCACATCAATAATCGATCAAATCTTTTCTACAAAGAAAAATCGAGCTATCAAATCAACTTTTAAATCATCACAAATAATTTTCTATCAATCACTGAGTTCAGTTAATTCTATCAAGCTCTTTATCAAAGACTAAATCGGTCTCTTAGAGCTAATCTATCAATCTACCATCAAATCAATCAATCATTTATCCTATCAATCAAATTTATCAAATTCTCTATCAATCAGACATCAATCAGCATACTTATCTATCAAATTCACGCATCAAAATATCAAAACAAATCGTATAAATGAATTTTAACATAGTCAAAATCAAACAAAATCATTTTTTTTCATTCCTCAGAACAAAAGCGCTATTCTATTAAGCACATGTGCTAAAACACACATATGCGTGAAATTTTTTCACGAAAGCGCTAACACTTACAATAAAAGCGTGAAAACAGTCAGATGCGCTAACCTTTTTAACATATGCGCGAACACTCAAAGCAAAAGCGCTAACATAACGAAAGTGCTAACATACATCACAAAGGCATGAACAAAGAAAACAATTGCGCTAAACTATCAAATGCACTAACATAAAATGCATATACGCAAACATACAAGACAAAAGCGCTAAAACGAAATGGCGAAAATAAAATAAAAAATCAAAATAGCCTAACACGTGCCAAAAAACAAGGAAATTTGTATGGAAAGTTACAAACAAGCTCGAGATGAGGTACATACCGGATAACCATACTTAGGAAGTCACTGATAACGTCGTACACGCTCAAATCGATGGTTCTCGAATAGGATAACCAATTTTCCAGCTCAGCAAAAAAATTCTTTTCACTCCACAAGTTGACACAGATGCAAATGAGGATAAAATTAACCTAGGTTAATTTTATAATTACAATTTGAAAGGGTAATTAATTCTTTTAAGTAGGGCAATTTTATTTATTTTTCACAAATGGATTTAATTGAGGGACCTTTTCAATTATCATGAGATTAATCATTCAAATTTTTCAAAAAATTTCACAATCAATCTCCTGAGGGGGCACACAATCAGGATTTTTATCTCCAGTAGGCGCATTATCGAGACGTGATTTAATCTTTGAAACAATGTTGTCTCAACATCATTTCAAAGAGGGGCAAAATGTATACACATAAAATTGGCTATGAGCAATTAAATAAATATTTTATATTTACTTAATAATTATTCTTCTATTAAATAGTTAATTTGAAAAGATTAATTTATTTAATTCATTTCATGTCTTTCTATTAATTAATTTAATTGAAACATTTTATTAATTAATTCGTTATATCCTTTTCTTCTAATCAATTAATTAAATATCTAATATTTAATTATTCCTCTATCTACTATCCTATAGTCTTGTTAATTAAATAATTTCTTAATTATTTAATCCCTTTTCCAACTCACCTTCCATCTCCACTTCATCTTTCCTTTGTCAACTCATCCATCATGTGGCTAAATTAATTCAACAAAATTAAATTAAATTAAATCATTTATTAGCTACTTATCTCCAACTTCCAAAATAAAGGAAATATTGTGTACGTACAAATATTTCCTAACCTTCTTCTATATTCTCTCCAACATCCCTACATCTTAGGAGGACTTGAATCCACTTGTCATCTCATTCCTACATCTTCTTCAACTATCATATATCCTCTCAAGCCTTCAACTCAGTCAAGGTGAGATGAGTGACACTTGTCTTCTCCTTCCCCCTTTCTCTCAACCTTTAACTTCTTGCTCATAGCCATCCAATTTGCAAGATTCAATCATGACCATTGATCTTTGTCACCTAAGCTCATGCACTCAAAAATCTATAAAAAGGGGTCTCCTAAGCCATTGAAATTAATATACTAATAGCTAATCATATAGTCATTCTAGGAGTCGTTATCTTACATCCGTGAGTTTGAGTTTGAAGCAATTAGCAATTTTAGAATTTTTTTCATAGCTTAATATCATGTTAACTTAAATCATTTGTATATGCATATCATAGTATTAGTTAACTATTAGTCCATTCTTCATATGCCATCTTGGAAGCTACCAGTGCTTGTCTAAGAGAAAATCATCTGCAACCAGGAATAGTGGAGTTAGGACACAATGAGGTGTAAATCATGAAAGGTATAATATTGTTGTTTCATTTACTTCATGTTACTTCATTGGTTGAAGTTAAGTTTCTTGTAGCTTTCATTTTTATATTTTATGATGGACTAACAAGTTTCAAGACATTTCTTTGGAGTTCAACTTTAACCTCAATGGTGGGATTCTCAACTTGAGTTTCATTCTCTTCATTCTCTTGTGGAACAGTAGCTACAATTGTAGTTGTTTTGTCTATGCTACCATCCCATGCTTCTTCTTCAACAAACTCAACATCACAGCTTATAATTAGCTTCTTTGTGATAGGATTGTACAACTTATATGCCTTGGATTGTTCACTATATCCTACAAATATGCACTTCTCTCCTCTATCATCTAGTTTCTTTCTCAACTCTTGAGGTATCAATGAGTATGCCACACATCCAAAAACAATAAAATGTGCTATATTATGCTTCCTTTTGCTCCAAGCTTCTTCTGGTGTTTTATTTATCACTGCTTTTGTTGGACATCTTTTTAATATGTATACTGAACATGCAACTGCATCAGCCCAATACTTCATGCCATTTCCTTTATCATACTTTGTGCCATTGCCATAATCGTTCCACATAATACTTAAGCTATATTATGTAGATCTCTTTAGCCAAATCATCATGGAGGAAAGTCGAATTCACATATATTCTCTCAGCCTCAAGACCAAAGGTTGTTGCGATAGATAATAATGTCATTTTAGCAACTAGAAAAAAATCTTAGCATAATTAATTCCCTCAACTTGAGAATGTCCCTTTATATTTAGTCTATCCTTATCAATATTGTCTTCATAACCAAACTTCCTTTTTAACACCCATTTACAAGAAATGGGATTTCAAACATCAAGTAAAGGTGCTAAGTCCCATATGGGATTTTTCTTCAATGCAATTGTATCATCATCTATAGTTGCTATCTAGGTCTCAAAATTAACCATATCCAATGCATCCTTCATTGTTTTACGCTTGTTTGTGTTCGTATGCAAAGAAAAAAAATATTCAATGAGGAGAACTATATCTCTCATATTTGTTTATGTCAAGTGACCCTCCTAAAATATTGAGGTAATGAAATAATTCAAACTTCACAACCTTTGGAGTTGGTTGAATCACATTTTTGTTTCCTCCTTGCAATATCTTTTCAAATGGATAGGATTACTGCAATTCAAAAATTTCTACTTGGTTATTATTGGAAATTTAGGTCTCCCACAAGATTTAGATTTAGACTTTCTTTTTGTGTACTTTTTATTTCTTTTCTCTTTTGGTTGTCATGAAAACCTATGGCCACCTCAACTAATTTAGAATTTTCTCTCCACATATCCTTTGAAAGCAATAATGCAACTACCCCATCCATTTTGAATTTAGAAATAGTAATCTTAGTTGCCATCACCAAATCATTAATACCTAAAAATTGAGGTAATCAAGTTTTGATATCAAATAAATAGGAAACAAGTGTGGAATACACTTCCTACACTAATCTATGAGAAAAGGAATGTGAAGAAAATCAAACTAATCATATAGTTGCAAAAAAAGAATAAAAAAAATATATACAACATAGGTTTACATGAGGAAAAACATTTTGAGATAAAACCCCATTACAAAATATGAACCAATTGTATTCTTAGCAAAAAGTTTATAATATAGTCTTAGGAACATCTAATTCTTGAATAATTTTAGTAGCATAAAAATACCTATAAACCAACAATATATACTCCATCCCAAGCACCCAAATATAGTAAATCAAAAAATAAAAATCGAGTAAATTATAAAGCATGTACCAAATCCATTGGCTCAAAAGTGAAAACCAAGATTTCACAATTTCAAATGCCCAAGGTGGCCATAGTCTTCCAAGCTATTTTTAGAAGACATTCTTACAATTGTCATAACTTGTCATAGAATTCTAGCATACATAACTCTTCAATTTGGACACTCTTTTAGGCATATGTAAACCCATTGAAAGATGCATTATTATCCAACAAGTCTCTAAGATCATTTAGATGACATTTGCATGGTCATAGATACTACAAATATATCACAATTTTTATTTTTTTGATATCTTCTACATTTTACTAGTCTACATTTTGCTTCGAAGAATTCTTGTTTTTCTTTTTATGTCTGGGGAAGACATGCCACTATGAACTAAGCCTCTTAGCAGTAATACTTGAATCTTTTGAAGTTATTTCCAATGCATCCAAGAACTTTGATTTCTACTAAGTGGGCTAGAAGCTATGTCTCCACCAAGTTGGGTTAACAAAAAGAAACATAAATTAATTAATAAATCAAAACATTACGATGTCAAGTTGATAAGGTCCTTCATTATAAGGTACATAATCATTGAAAGTTATTTCACCTTTTTAAACCTTGGATTGAGTTTTTGTCCCATCCGACAAGTGGGAAACACTATTGTGGTTTCCCTCAAGACTAATAGACAATCACAAAAAAGCTTTAAAATTGTAGAGCTATACTTGACAAGGATCCTAGCAACTTAGAAGGTCCCTAACACCTCCCAAATGGTGTTGATGTGCCTAGATTAAGGTGTTGCAAGACCCCTATCATCAAAAAGTTCTCATATTGCTCAATATTTACAATAAAGCATGTTTTGAACATTTTGGTGGTCTTTTTTATATCCAAATTGATCAAGTCTAGGTGCACACTCCATTTTAGTAGATCATTTCTAATAATCTTGGACATCTTTAATTTTTATAATTCAATTTACTTGTCCCATTCCTTCTAATGGTGGTTCATATATCTAATTAGTCATCTATTTTAATTTATAATTAATATATTTTAGAAGATATTTTTTTATCTTATATTGCTTATCTATAGATAGGACCTATTTTCTTTCATTTTAGTATGAAGGGTGCCCATCTTTCCTCACTCTTCATACTACCAATGGACCTTGTCCACGTGGATGACCTAGTCCTAGACCTAGACAATGATCGACCTATCACTACCATATCCCCTTGGATTCATTTGATCCCTTTTATAAATCATTTGTTGCTATTTATAATGCTTGCTATACTTGTTATTGAAAATGGTTGCACTATTTGCTAATGGGGGCATAACCACTCTCACCTAAGACACATGCTAGCTCTTACTTTAACACATGTTACTCACTCTAAAACCTATCATGTGACTCTTAGTATCACGTCTCATCTAAAGCTTAGTATACATAGCTACAACTTTCATACATGGAGCTCATGACTACCTAACAAGTTTAGAAGATGTAAAATAGTCAAAATTTACATTAGCTTGATTGAAACCATAGGAAAAACTAGATCTAGTTGTTCCAGAATGGTTGAAATCAATCCAACCCAATCACTCACTTGCATTGTATATTACACGTGATACAGGTGTTATAAATTTAGCATACATACATTACCAATGAAAACACAAGATATAACAACACAACATAAATTGTAGTTGTTCCCAAATGGTTGAAATAAATCCAACCCAATCACTCACTTGCATTGCATATTACACATGATACAAGTGTTATAAATTTAGCATACAGGCATTATCGATAAAAGCACAAGATATAACTAACACAACATAAATTGTATATCAAGATCACTAGGTTTTCGGCCACCATCTCACATCTATCAAAGTGAGGCTCTCTCAAATATCATAAACTCAAACCACTTGACCCATGCATATAGCCTATAACATGCTAACAAGAAAGAAAAAAAGTGATGCAAAATCTTTGACATGTAGAGATTTTTTTATCATAAACCAATGGAACACCTAGCATTAGTTTCTTAATGATTGTTAAAAACAATGTGTTGGAATATTATGCATGAAATATACACCAACGCATGTAGCCTGACATCCTAACAAGATAAAAAAAAGTGATGTGAAATGGTTGATATAGAGATTTTATTGATCATAAACCAAAGGAACACCTAACATTAGCTGTTTAAAGTTTGTTGAAATCAATCCAACCCAATCAATCAATGTGTTGCATTTTCCACATGACATGTGTCTTGTGCTTAATATGGTACACATGGTTGATTGGGTTGGTATATATATGACATAACTTTACTTATATGCCAAGGTCACCAAGTTTATAATTGTCATCTCCCATCAATCAAATGAGGCCACTTTTAGTGAGGGATCTCCTTCCCAATATAAATCAATGTATCTTAATTATCTATCCCCTTTGGATTTCCCATCCCTTGCATTTAAATGATGGTGTGGTGTTATAATCACCTATACAAATATTCTCTCCATAGATCTAACATTCATATGTATCAATGATGACAATCATCTCTGAACATGCAAAAACAATTTCATCATCTATGAACATCCAAAAACAATTTGTAAATGTGCCTTGATAACAATTTAAAACCTAGAATAACCCTACATAACATAATAAAAACTAATATGTGGCAATTAACACATACCTCCAAGGTAAACCCTTGGAGGCATTTTAGTTATCTTCTATATTTGTTGCTTGTCATTTAATATCTTCTATATTTGTTGCTTGTCATTTAATACTTCATCATGTTCTCATTTTTCTTAAAAAATGGCACTTTATATTTGTTTGAGTTTATATGGTGATATCATTATCATCACAATATTTTTGTTTTGTTCAAAGTATTTTTTTTTTATCGCAACAATTTTTTCATTCTTAGTCACACATGTTATTTGCTTCCAAAATGTGAATTTATGTTTCGTCTCAAAATGCTTCCATTGTGGCTTCATCTCCATAGCAATCCCCATTTACAAAATAGGAAAAAAAACATTTTCAAGAGTCCAAGAAATTTAACTCTCCTTCAGATTTCTTAGAGACCATCAATCTATATAATTCAACCATTCACGCCATTTTTTACCACTATTTAGATTCATCTTTTGATCATTATCTTGAAGATTCACTTAGATTCATCTTTTGATTCTTACCTTAAAGATTCACCCTTCTTACCTTAAAGATTCGCCCCAATACGATTACATTCAAGGAGGAGCCCCAAAAATGATTCCAAACTACCAAATTTTCTCCGCATTTAAAACACTTCATGCCCAGTGTAAATTTTCTTGTTTACTTTGTTGTTTACTGGTGTAAATCTTTTAAGAAAAAAAAATCTTTGTACTTGCCTTTTCTCAAAGGAATTTTCCCACAAAATTTTGTGAATTTTCATATTACAGTTGAGCAAAAGAAACTTCGAAATAAGATATTTATAGAGAAGAATATATATGTAATGTTTTTCTTGGGGAAATTCCCACCTTCCACTATAATCTCAAGGATTTAATTGTTTCTTTCTACATCATTCAACTATATTTTCATTAAAAAAGGTCTTCGCAAAGAGTTTGCTTTCTAGAATATTAAATGATTTGTTTTTTCAAATAATAGCTTCTACTTTCAACCCTTTCAAAAATTCAAATGTTTTGTTTTTTCAAAAATAATTTTTACTTTTGAATCCTTGCACAAATCCACCTTTTTCATTAACCCAAAAAATTCTCTTGATGTTTGATAGTAATTGCAAATATCTATACAATTTGCAATCAGTAGATTTTATAATTTGTTTCTGTGGATGCACATGCAAAGGCCATAAGCAAATCTAAATAATACATGTAATCGCAAATATCTATGTTTGCGGCTAACAGTCTGCAATCAAGTTCCTCTATTTACATTTTATTGTTCTAAATCTTAGATTCTAATTATATAGACATCCCTCTACATATTTTCTGTTTATGTTCATAACATACGCTAAAACAATTTACAACACAAAAAAATCAGTAAAACCACTAGTATATAACCATCAATTCATAACACAGTAATTTTCTGTATAATTGGACAGACAGTTTTTATTTTCCATTCAGAACACATACACAGCCACAGTGAAATGAATTGTTCATTGTATATGACGACTGCATTCCAAGAAATAACTTGTAAACGTGTGCAATCTACCAAGATTCATATAGAATCTGCAGTGAATGGCTTGCCATCACCACAGATACCATAGTGTTGAACATTAAGATTGTTCATAAACAGTCCCATACACAAAATATATTAATCCTACCATCCATCCTTGGATACAGAAACACAAATTGATACAATTGGTGCAGAGCTCCATTTTTCTTCACCACTGAAATTAATCTTTTACGATTGGTGCAGAGCTCCATTTTTCTTCACCACTGAAATTAATCTTTCTATAAGAAAGCAGGATGTTCGCAATGCAGTATTACAGCAGGATCAAATTCGTAAAGTTAAAGGTACCTGAAAAGATATGGTGAAAGTATTAGGCTCACCTTCAAAGTGTTCAAACAAAAACATCGTACTGGTAACAGAGCATTCAATTCTCATATGCCAACGGAACGTATTCAATGTATACACTGTGCCATTTCCATTTATTAGTACCGGCTTTTGACAAATACTGTTGTGATGACTTCTAAATTAATTATTATTACTAATGTCCTTGTTAATCATTTAAATGTTAGAATTTTTTAATCTAAAAAAAGTATTTATCTTTCCAAAAATTAACAAGCAATTTTTTTCAGAAAACAATTAAAAAAATAAAAATTATTGTCAATATGAATGGCTATAGAGCTTTACCTCTTATTCCAGCCTTTACATTCTTGATTCTTCTTGACAAATGAGTACTTTTAAAATAATAAAATATTAAGGAGTTAGTTACATTACTAATATCTGATACAGCACCTTGCTTTGGGCTAAGCATGAGGTAAACAAATGATTGACCTCATGAATTGAACAAATGTATGAAGAAATAGACCAAAATTTTCCCTAATTGACCTTTCACACCTCTTCGGCATACCATACCCATTGCACACCAAGTTGCAATTGCTAGTTTGATATCAAACTATATAAATGTTGCGTGGCGAGTACTTGCCTTTGTAATACTGCAATAGAAGTATTTGTTGTCTAGTTGATAGATGAGTCATGTCTGAGATTCAGAGCTAGGCTAGATAATAGTTTAAGATTAACAAATTCTTCCAAATCGAATGTATCATAATTTTAATTTTACTAGGTTTAAGAATATTATAGTTGTTAGGGTTGACCACCACCAATTCATACCAGGCACAACTGTGACTATTGTAGTTGCAGTTGAGTTTGTTCGTAACAGGTTCCAAAACAATTATTGAGAAAATTGTTATTATAGAAAATTGTTGAGTTTTTTAGGTCTTTTATTATATTCTGCTAATACTTTTTATTATTATAAATATCATGTTAAGACTTTTAAGCTGTTTACTGATATGCCATAAGTGTGCTGTCAGCTGTTAATGCTGCCTACGGGCTGTTAGTGTAAAGGACCAGCACCCTTGTTTTGCTGCTTCTAATATCAAAAACAAATAATAAGTTTAAGTCAATATCAACTCTACTGACTATAAACTTCATTGATCCCATAAAAGTGATTACATTCCACTTGCAAGAATATGTTGACCTCAAACTATTAATTGGTTTGCCTAAATTAGTATGCCATAACTCATCTATCTAGTAGCCAAAAATATTATTATTACATTACTACAAGGACAAATACTCATCACTAAGTGACACTTTGTTTAATATGAAGCTTGAAACATGCTTTTAAAAATGCAACAATCAATATGGATTAATAGGTTCACACTTTTATCAAGTCGGAACACAACCAATAAAGTACAGACATCATAATGAAGAAAGTATAACCTCCAATCATGGTGCCCTTCATCAAAGTTGGAGGATATGCTACATCATATCGATATCCACAAGGTCAAATACAGTACACTACCCGACAGTGATAAACACGAAGAATAGAGTGATGAAACTGAGGTTGTCCCTTTCGTTGGCAACAAAGCCAGAACATGACTGCACTTAAATCAGTTTTACTTTCCCTTTTGCAATACATCACCATATCACCATTCAGCACTAGTATGTAGCATAAAAAATCCCCTTTCTCCAACATGTTCCATAGACATCCCCATATCCCTTCATGCATCAAACACCTCCTATAAAGGTTTTCCTACTTCACTCCAATATGTACACCGACTGCAGAGGAAAAATCCAATCACAGTTTACAATGTTCATTTTAATTGCATGGCTTGATAATTTAACTACTAGGCCATTCTTTTGTGCGCTGCTGGTTAGTATAATGTAGCCACTGACCACAGCACATAGCGGTGAAACTAAAACTATGACTGCCAAGTCATTTTTGTGACACTACTTAAGAAAGTGCTGCACATACTGCTTGCTATGCACAACTTTATAATATGCTCATTTTCTAG
Source organism: Cryptomeria japonica (assembly GCF_030272615.1). Taxonomy (NCBI): domain Eukaryota; kingdom Viridiplantae; phylum Streptophyta; class Pinopsida; order Cupressales; family Cupressaceae; genus Cryptomeria; species Cryptomeria japonica. Next base: position 301,561,397 of record NC_081407.1, on the reverse strand, counting down.
GATCAAAAAAACGAGGAATTGAACCAAGTATCCACCAAACTTGAGCCCTTGACATACATCTCAAAACACTTATTGAGAAAAGTTGTGCATGTAGCAAATGAAAATTGTATGTGAGCAATGAAAGAGCAAGCTTTTTCCCCTTGTGACAGCACATTATTGAAACCACAAGTATGCAATTATTGAAGACAATTTTTTGCCTTCTCTATGCTTCTACATTTTGTATACAAGTCCACAAGAGCATTTCCAACTATAATATCTGACAGAAATCCCCTTTACATTATGCTTCGATAGATATGAATACTTTCTTCCAAAGCTTTTAGTTTCACCATTATGCATTACAGTTAGCAGCTACCCTATGCTAAACAACAGTGAAGACAAGTACAAATGAGCATTGTGGACTCAATCAGATTAGCTGCTGCAGCCAGCATACTTTGCACTAATCATATTCAATGAGATACTGTTTCACTCTTTCAATTGGTCAAACAGTTTACAGGCACACACATGCTTGTAGCAAATACAAATTATAATCAGGTGGTTAATGAGTGTACTTTTTTGCCTTGTGAAAGCACATTCTTGAGATTACAGATTTGCAATAATTGAAGATATGTAGATTAGTCTTCAGGAAGACTGTGTGTAGTAAGCAGAATGTGCAATGTGTGTCGGGTTATGAACTTGAATGCAATATGCTTAGTAGGGTACCTAAATTTAAAGCAGATAGTTCTGTCATGCAAATTCTGCTGCAAACTTGCAGCCCGTAGTAAGTAGCAAATTGTAATGCTTCAAGAGTAGAGTGCATTGTTGAACAGTTCCTCGAGCACAAGGGTTTGTTTCCACTTTCCAATTGTCCATGACTATGCATCTATCAAGGTTAAAAACTAGTTGCAGTCAAGAGCTCATAAGAGTCATACCGCTCAATACTTTCTCATTTCAAAGGTACCTCCTATGGACCTATACTTTGTCTACTTATTAAACTTCCCTTAGCTGATTCAAGCCATACTAATTATTTTGAATATTTTTATTGGTTACAAGCATCGACCCTGCTTGAGCCTCAATCCATAGCCATACCAACTTGTAAGAACCTCAAAAGGCCCTCAACTGAGACAACTAACGTTTTGCTGAACCTGTTGCGTTTCAAGTGTGTTCTTTGCAAATAATGACAGCAAATAGAATTTTGACAATCTTAAGCACAAAAAGCAACTAATGTTATTTGCTGGAAATCAATTTATATTCAACAACACTGATCAAACCCTCATTACATCCGTTCATCATTTATTTAATACTCAAATAAAAATAACAAGAAGCTAGAGAAGAACTGATAAATACCAGTATATTCTGTTAAAACCCTTATTTCCTATTGCTGGTCATGCACAGATTTTATGACAGCAAGCTGCAATTTATTTTAAACTGACCCGAAATACTCGCATGTTAGCCCAATGGAAAGACATTGGCAAGGCGTCCCTTCTGGCATTTGTTTCGGAATTTTTGGACTCCTCCTCAGCAAAAATCGTACCCTTTCAAGGAAGAAAGGTACGGCAGATCAGCAAGCTGTACATGCACAAAACCCCCATCTGTCACACACTTATTCCTGCCTCTGTTCTGACTCTGCGGCTGCAATCAATCTTTTGCATAAAAATTAATAAACCCCTTTCCCATCTGTCCAATCTTGGTTTCTGGATAAAACCAACTGAAAGAGCAAGATCAGCTGATATTTCACAACCTCTGATGTTGTTGCACAAAAATCCCACATTTTCCTGTACCGATACCTCTGATCACTGCAGAAGAATCTTCTGCTGAAACCCTAGGCCAAAACTCCTCTCAAAGCTCCAAACAAAAATATCAAAACTTAGCTTAATGAAAAGAAGACCTAAAATCTTCTTTAATCTTCTCCATTTAGGGTTGGCGCAATTCCCAAGAAAAGTGCGACTTGGCCTTTAATGATGTTTTAACTTTTATTATTTATTTTTGACTATTGAAGTGTCAAAAATAAATCATCTTCCATTTAATATAAAAACTGGCCCCATCTGATGAGAAATAGACTCACTCTTAAGTTATAACTTAAAGTGACTTTTTAAAACATTAAAACATTAAAGTTCGCCATTTAATATTTAATTAAAAATAATTAAATATTAATATCTCTCTAAGTATTCATCAGAAATGCCTGTCGTCTGAACTGGAGACTGCCAAACCATAATCTGTCCTTGCCCAACCTACTGGCTATAAATAGCAGGACTGCTAAAAATAGAAAGTATCTCAAACGGAGTCCTGGAGACCTCAAACGAAGACCAAACCTAGAGTGCTTGCTCTGAAGGTGATGAATCAAACTCTGGAGGACCCTCTACCCAACCTCATCAGCCTACGAGGGTCAGTGATAGGCTAATCTACTCAGCTGACAGATGTCAACTAGAAGGGGACATCACAGTTCGCCCCTCCCGAAATTGCTTGTCCTCAAGCAATCTCAACTCTGGATGCTGTAAAATCTCCTCGCTTTCCCAAGTAGCATCCTCTACCGGCAAATCCTTCCATTTCACCAGGTATTCTGTGATAGTTCGTCTCCTGAAATTCCTCTCCCTGAACTCAATGATAAACTCAGATACGAGTATCAACTTTCCCTCATCATCCAAGGGTGGTAAGACCGTGGAAGGAACAATACGGTGTCCCAACGCCTTTTTGAGACGTGACACATGAAACACATTGTGTACTCTGCTATCTGCCGGTAAATCCAACTCATAAGCCACCTCACCTATACGCCTGGTTACTCTGAAAGGGCCATAATATCGAGGCTTGAGCTTCTCTGCTCCACTCCTCCTGAGAGTAGACTGTCGATAAGGCTGCAACATCAAATACACCATGTCTCCTACCTCAAATGACCTCTCTTTCCTCTTTTGATCAGCATATTGTTTTAGCTGATTTTGTGCCTTGGCTATATTTTCCTTAAGAGTCTTCACAATGTCCTGACTCTCCTGTATCATGTCTCCCGCACTAGGCACCCTATTGTCACTCAGCAATAAGTCAATGAAACTGGGAGGTTCATACTCGTACAGTGCTGTAAATGGAGTCATCTGAATGGACATGTGGTGAGTGGTATTGTAACAGTACTCACAGAGGTAAATCCACTTCACCCACGCCTTTTGCTGCCCTGAAATATAGTTCCTGAGGTATCCCTCCACCCATTTGTTAACTATCTCAGTCTGGCCATCAGTCTGAGGGTGGTAACTAGTGCTCGGTGTAAGATCGGTCACACAGAGTCTGAAAAGCTCCTGCCAAAAGTGGCTCAAAAACCGCGTGTCCCTATCACTGACAATAGTCTGAGGCAACCCATGTAATCTGAATACCTCTCTGAAGAATAACTCTGCTACCTGAATAGCTGAATAAGTGGTGGTGATGGGATAGAAGTGAGCATACTTCGTCAAACGATCCACAACCACAAATATGCAATCACGTCCCTACGCTCTCGGTAACCCTGTGATGAAATCCATAGACAAACATTCCCACTTCCTGTCAGGAATTGGAAGTGGCTGAAGTAAACCAACAGGGTATGTATGCTCCTGTTTATTCTGCTGACAAACAGGGCACTCTCTAACATACTGTAGAACATCCGCCTTGAGCCCTTTCCACATGAAGCGCTCACGCACCTGTCTGTAGGTTTTGAAAAACCCGGGATGTCCTGCTATCGGTTCATCATGACAGAACCGCAGTACCCTACTCCTCAACTCCGATCCTGGGCTCAAGTACACTCTCCTCTTGTAAATGATCAATTCATTTACAACTGTATACCTGCTGTCCACTACTGATCCCTCTATCACACCTGCAGCCCAGCTATCTTTGGCGTACTCTGCCACTATAATATGCCGCCAATCCTCTGCTATCTGGACCATAGAATTTAGGTGGGGACGACGTGACAAGGCATCTGCAACTACATTATGTGTGCCTTTGATATAGGAAATATCAAAGTTGTAAGCCTGAAGTTTGCTGACCCACTTTTGTTGCCTATCATTTAAGTCACGCTGCCCAAAGAAATGTCTCAAACTATTGTGGTCAGACTTAATGCAGAACTTGCTGCCCACTAAGTACTGTCTAAACTTGGCCAGTGCATGCATTATGGCCAACATTTCCTTATCATAAATGCTGTAAATTCTCTCAGGTCCACAGAGTTTCCTACTCTCATAAGCAATAGGGTGCTTGTCCTGCATAAGCACCGCCCCAATGCCCTCACCAAAGGCATCACATTGTAACTCAAATGACTTCGAGAAGTCAGGTGTAGCAAGTACTAGACATGAAGTCATGAGCTCCTTGAACCTCTCAAAACACTCCTGGGCCTCAGGAGTCCATAAGAAGGCACTCTTTTTCATCAAGTCTGTCAAAGGTGCCGCATGGCGCGAATAACCGTTAAAAAAACGGCGGTAGAAACCACATAGGCCCAAGAACCCACGCAACTGAGTGAGGTTCACTGGAGTAGGCCAATCTACAATAGCACAGATCTTCTCGAGATCCATCCGCACTCCCTCTGCACTAATAATATGGCCCAAGTACAATAACTTAGTCATTCCAAGGTCACATTTAGATTCCTTGGCATACAAGGACTCCCTGCTCAAAATGCTCAAAACTGTATCTAGGTGATTGAGGTGCTCCTCCCAAGTACGACTGTAAACCAGTATATCATCAAAGAACACCAATACTGATTTCCTCAACTGATGTCTGAAGACTTTGTTCATTGTGGACTGGAAAGTAGCAGGAGCATTGGTTAGCCCAAATGGCATAACCACAAACTCAAAATGTCCATAATGACAACGAAAAGCAGTCTTCTCAATATCCTGCTCACGAACACTGATCTGGTGATAGCCTGATCTCAAATCAATCTTTGAAAAATAACAAGCCCCATGTAATTCATCTATGAGTTCATCAATACGCGAGATGGGATATCTGTTTTTGATCGTCCGCTTATTAAGGACCCTGTAATCAATACACATCCGCAATGTGCCATCCTTCTTCACCAAAACAACTGAAGAAGCAAAGGGGGACTTACTAGGCCGAATATGTCCCATGGCCAGAAGCTCCTGTATGGTTTTCTCTATTTCATCTTTCAGGCGCTTCGGATGTCTATATGGGGTAATCATTACTGGCTTCGCTCCCTCCTCTAGCTCAATGATGTGCTCAAAACCCCTATCTGGTGGCCTCCCTGATGGTATGTCACTGAAAACTTTGCTATGTTTGGTTCTCAGTATCTGAATGTCCGGATGATATTCAACTTTTTGAGCATCCTGCTGTATGGGCATGATCATACACTCTACTGCCCACTCAATCTGATCATGGCGTACAAGCCTCTCCATCCGCCTGAGTGTAATCATTCTAAAATTGCTGTCCTTAATCGCTTTCAGCACATGTGTTTTCTCATCAATGGTGAAAGACATCTCCATCTCCTACAAGTCAAGTGTAAACTTGCCTAGTTCATGCAACCACTTCATACCAAGGACCAAATCTGTGTCTCCCATCTGAACCACATAGAAATCAGTCTTGAATTCATAATTGTTTACACGTAATGGGAGTTGTGTGATCATCCTATTACACTTTAAAGTGTAACCATCTGCCACCCTCACACGAATGCCCTCAAACTCCTATGTTTGGATTCCTCTCTTCTCCACCAACCAGGCATCAATAAAGTTATGTGTGGCTCCAGTATCCAGCAGTGTAATAACTTTCTGACCAGCAAGTACTCCTCTCATTCTAAATGACCCTTCCTGTTGAATACTCGTGAGAAGTGCCTCCCTAAGGTGCTCATCACCTTCTGCATCCATTTTGTCAAGTCTCGGAGGACCCTGTGTGTCATCTTCAGCCTCTAAATTCTCATAACCAGCAGGCTGACCTTCATGATCAGATTCAGAATCTTCATAATATGCCCACATTACTCTGTTTGCCCTGCCCTCAGGCCTCAAAGGACAGTCATGGTTGGCATCATATGGACCTTTGCAATAAAAACAGAGTTTCTTTTGCCTTAAATCATTAAGTGTCTCCCGATCTAAGGGAGGGGCTGCTGGCTTTGGCTTGTAATCATTTCTAAAGTCTGATTTTTCTTTCCCTTTGCTGAAATTCCTATTATCTTTGAAAGATGTTGATCCTTTTGTCCCAAATTTATTTTGAGTGGCTGTCACATCCATACTCCGTGCCTTTTTAATGGCGAGTAGAAGTGTTGGGGGATCAAATGCCTTTACCCAGCCTCTCAAAGGCTCCATGAGTCCCTCTATAAACAACACTACTAATCGCTGATTTGACATGTTATTTACCATGCATGACAGCTTCAAAAACTCTGAAACATACACCTCCAAGTTCCCTGTTTGTTTCAGCTATGCTAACTCCCGGAAGTATGACTCAAGGTCTTTCTTATCAAACCTCTCAACTAACAAATCAGCGAACTCCTGGTAGGTGGTAATCTCATCATGTTGGAGAGTGATGAGTCCATTATGCCACCACTCATGTGCAATACCGTCCAAGTGTAAGGTTGCAAACTTAATTGCATCCCTTTCAATCATGGGTCTCAGTGTGAAGTATGTATCCAGTTTATGGATCCAAGATCTAGCTGTAACTGCACCGCTGCCATCATAATAAGGTAGGGTGAGCTTGCTTGTGGCAAACTCAAGATCTCTATGTTGGGAACGAGGCCTCCTCTCTTGCCTGTTTCTCTCTACCTCTCGTTTTTGCCTCATGAACTGATCAAAATTCAGATTCTGCCTCACATCGGGTGGAAGAAGACTCCACTCATCATGTACCGTCATAACATTATCAACAAAGACAAGTTCTGCCTCAGCTCTGGCAACATCCTCAGGTTCCTCTGCCAAGAAATTAGGCCTGTCAACTGTGTGTGTAGCTACCCTGTGAGGTCTAGGAATATTGGCTACACTCCTATTGTCCTCTGGTTCTTGATTGTTTCGGTTTGGAGGATTCATACGCTCCATCATGGTGGTGAGTGCCTGTAAAGCCTGAGCAACCTGTTGCTGCCCAGTGGCCATAGTCCTAAAGAATTCTCTTGTCTCCTCATCCTCAGCTCTGTGACCTCTGGTTGGACTGCCTGTATGCCTTTCACCCATGGTATCTGACTGCCTGTTAAAACTTTGTTCTCCTTCACGAAAGGCTCTGCTGCGTGTGTAATACCTGTGTGAACCCGTTTCCTGCGACTGCATGTAATTGCTAAACCCTTAGGATGGCAGGATTTAGCTCTGATACCACTGTAAGAACCTCAAAAGGCCCTCAACTGAGACAACTAATGTTTAGCCGAACCTGTTATGTTTCAAGTGTGTTCTTTGCAAATAATGACAGCAAATAGAATTTTGACAATCTTAAGCACAAAAAGCAACTAATGGTATTTGCTGGAAATCAATTTATATTCAACAACATTGATCAAACCCTTATTACATCCGTTCATCATTTATTTAATACTCAAATAAAAATAACAAGCAGCTAGAGAAGAACTGATAAATACCAGTATATTCTGTTAAAACCCTTATTTTCCTATTGCTGGTCATGCACAGATTTTATGACAGCAAGCTGCAATTTATTTTAAACTGACCCAAAATACTCGCATGTTAGCCCGATGGAAAGACATTGGCAAGGCGTCCCTTCTGGCATTTGTTTCAGAATTTTTGGACGACTCCTCAACAAAAATCGTACCCTTTCAAGGAAGAAAGGTACGGCAGATCAGCAAGCTGTACATGCACAAAACCCCCATCTGTCACACACTTATTCCTACCTCTGTTCTGACTCTGCGGTTGCAATCAATCTTTTGCATAAAAATTAATAAACCCCTTTCCCATCTGTCCAATCTTGGTTTCTGGATAAAACCAACTGAAAAAGCAAAATCAACTGATATTTCACCACCTCTGATGATGTTGCACAAGAATCCCACGTTTTCCTGTACCGATACCTCTGATCACTGCAGAAGAATCTTCTGCTGAAACCCTAGGCCAAAACTCCTCTCAGAGCTCCAAACAAAAATATCAAAACTTAGCATAATGAAAAGAAGACCTAAAATCCTCTTTAATCTTCTCCATATAGGGTTGGCGCAATTCCCAAGAAAAGTGCGACTTGGCCTTTAATGATGTTTTGACTTTTATTATTTATTTTTGACTATTGAAGTGTCAAAAAATATATCATCTTCCATTTAATATAAAAACTGGCCCCATCTAATGAGAAATAGACTCACTTAAGTTATAACTTAAAGTGACTTTTTAAAACATTAAAACATTAAAGTTCGCCATTTAATATTTAATTAAAAATAATTAAATATTAATATCTCTCTAAGTATTCATCAGAAATGCCTGCCATCTGAATTGGAGACTGCCAAACCATAATCTGCCCTTGCCCAACCTACTAGCTATAAATAGCAGGACTGCTAAAAATAGAAAGTATCTCAAATGGAGTCCTGGAGACCTCAAACGAAGACCAGACCTAGAGTGCTTGCTCTGAAGGTGGTGAATCAAACTCTGGAGGACCCTCTACCCAACCTCATCAGCCTACAAGGGTCAGTGATAGGCTAATCTACTCAGCTGACAAATGTCAACTAGAAGGGGACATCACACAACTCCCCATGGGGGTAAATGCAATCATGCATAAAATTTCCTCACCATGAGCCCACTAATGTTGTCCACAAAAGAACTAGGCTGTCAAACTATACTTTACAAAGAAGAAGTCAACCGATCCCTGCCATTGGAACTAAACATCAAGCAAGTTGGTTTTAATCAAATAGCCATGTCCTCAAATTATTTGTCCACGTCATTGCCATGAAAACAATCAATGATTTTCAAACAAAACTCAACCTATCCCATTTGAGGTTAAGCATTGAACAAGTTGGGAATGATTGAGCAGCAGGTACTAATAAGCAAATAGATCCTATTACAGGCGCATGCACACTGTGGGTAAATTAGAAATTATCAAATTTAGTTTGGCCACTATCCTATTACATGTTGACATGTGGTCACACGATGGAGCTGTTGATCATTTCATCTGCATCAAGTACTCGAAAAGGTGCCCTACCAACTAAACACAAGCTATTGCCTCTTGCGGGTTATTGACATAGAGAAGTTAGCCATGCCCTGCCATCGGAATTAAGCTTCCAGCAAGTTGGTTTCAATCAAATAGCAGACACTTAAAAGCCAGTCAATCAAACGTTGACTGCATGGCACTCAAAACAGAAGTAAAAGAACCTAATTTGGGTGCTGCATGAAGTTTGTTTGTCCTCCTATGATGTCTTGTCACGTGGTCATATGTGGGGTCACCAGATGTCATTGAATCTGTATAGCTAACCATGCTTTGCAAATTTCTGCTCAGAGCCATGTTTCCTCTAATTATTTGTCCAGGTCATTGATATGTGCACGGTCAACAACTTCAGAAGCAATTCTACCCATGCCATTAAGGTTAAACATTCAGCAAGTTGGGAGCTATCAAGCAGCAGGTACTAATAAACCAATAGATCCTATGGATGCCATGTGGCAGATTAAAAGGAAATAATAGAATTTCCTTTGGCCACTAGCCAAAGTTTGGCCATATGTATTCACACACTCGGGTCGATCATTCATTTTGTATCTGTACCATGGCCTTAAAATTTTAAAAAGGAGCTTAATTGTTATCCCACCCCATCCAGGTGTTAGTACTTTATTAGTCCCAAATGCTTTGTAATGTTCTTGTTATCAACAAATACCCACATGTTCTATTACTACTGGTTTATGTCATTGTAGCCTGCAGAAAAGTTACCTCTATGCAACTGCATGTGTGTCCTGGTGAATACACATGCCAATTTAAGCAGTGTTCCATGGGGATGTGTTCCCCCAAAAAAACCTGCGTCCCCCGTAGGGGACGTTTCCGAGAGTTGGGGACTTGGGGGAAACGTAATGTCCCCTTTTGGGATTGCCCTAAATCTCGCCCTTATAGATATCAAAGTCTGTTAATTTTCACCCTTATTAATTCTGATATTAGATATTGATCCATTGACTTTCTTGTCTTCTTTGATCTTAGGATGATTCCTCCAATTCCCCCTTCTCAATTGAATTAATCTCTTCTTTATATCTTTATTAATTCTGATATTAGATATTGATCCTTTTGAGAATTATAAATTATTCTCCAAAATGATCTCCCATTGGATGTCCTCCTCAAATGAAACTTTCTCCTTTTTATATCCTCCAATGTGAGGGAGAGTCACACCCCTTCATCATGTCTGCCTCTTTGCAAGGGTCACAACCCTTCATCACTCCTGCTTATCGAAGGAACCAATTTCTTATTTCTTCTCATTCCTCTTACATATCTTCCATTCTTTCTTTCTTCCTCCATCCTTCTCCCCCTTTCAAATGAAGTTCTCTTCTCCCTTTTATATCTCATGTTTGAGGGAGTCACAACTTTTCATTTCATGCCTTTTGACTATTCATTAAACTTAACTAAATTGATTCTTAAATTTAATATTTTTTTTATATTCTTTTACATTTTACTTTTATTATTATTGTTTATTATTAAATCCTATTTCAAAAAGGGGGCATTACAAGAAACATCCCCCCACGGCACCACAACTTCTGCCACCTCTACTAAGGACACCGCCTAGATACCTTTTGAGGGAGTCCCAACTTTTCATTTCACGCCTTTTGACTATTCATTAAACTTAACTAAATTGATTCTTAAATTTAATATTTTTTTTATATTCTTTTACATTTTACTTTTATTATTATTGTTTATTATTAAATCCTATTTCAAAAAGGGGGCATTTCAGGAAACATCCCCCCACGGCACCACCACTTCTGCCACCTCTACTAAGGACACCGCCTAGATACCTGCTATATGGCACATGCCATTACATAAGGATATTGTGAAAACTAGTTGGCCTTTCGTGGGGCACTCACAAAGATATTATATTGCAGATGTTGCCTTGAATATTTCAACTCACCTCTATTTGTTGCGACTCCCCCAAATATGAGGTATAAAAGGGAGAAGAGAACTCATTTGAAGGGGGGATAATTTGGGAATCAGAAGTTCAGATCTGATTTAAATAAGAAGTGCAGATCTGATTGCGAAATGTTGTGTCCTTTTCAAAGGGTAGAAATAATGAAGAGTTGCATTCTTTCAAAGGGTGCTAATGGTGAAAGGGTGTGTCCCTTGCCAAAGGACATACATGATGAAGAGGTGTGACCTCTCCCTCAAATTGAGAGATATAAAGGAAAGGAATCAAAAGCATCCAGTGAGATCAACATCGATCAGATCAAATTAGAACTGATTTTTAAGTTACAGGCAGTGACATCCTTGTTCTTGGTGATCGGCATGGGGATGTGCTTAATATATGAAACCTGATAAAGTTCTCATGCAGAATTTAAGAGTAATGTTAATATAGACTGCAGTATGTACGACAGTAATACTTAATTCCATATATATTCATAATACATTAGAAGTTAGTGTACTCATAAGACCAATTACTTGATCATTTCTATTGCGTGCCCCTCCCCCACCACCCCCTCCCCGGCCACAAGGAAAGGTGTGGTGCAGTAAATCCATCCCAAATTAGGTGAGCCCCAAGGGTGTTCTGGACAGATGTTCCTGAAACCTGGGCCCAATTATGGAGGTGGTGTCATCGCACCCTAGACAAGTAAATCCCCATCCAGGGTTGAGGATTAAAAAGGAAGTAAGAATTGGGGCTTGAATATAGCCACCATCAATTGTACTATGAATAACTATGGTTATCTAGTTTAATAAATTAATTTAAGACATGATAATATTAAGTAATGGGTGTTGATTATTGGGAAATTGGCAGCCTCCTAATAGGGGACATTACAAAGTGACATGTCAACAATATTGTGGGATTGAACCAATCAAGCCAAGGTACAAGCCAAGGTACATTTACACATATTTGTCTTTACCACAAAGAATTTAATTGGCACATAAGAACTACAAAGGCAGACTTCAAATTAATATATGCATTGATAGCCATTGCCGTATATGTGTGTAGATACATATGTATACATCTACCATACACAAACATATGTGTGTATATATGTACATATAAATAATATCTAGAACATGTAAATAGGTGTGTGCGTACTTGCATGGTTGTATTAGAATGGAGCAGGCAAACCTTGATAGTAGGTGTTTGAGGCATGGAGCTGTTTAAAGAATATGCTGAAAATAGGGGGCAACTCATGAGCAGGAATTGTTGGTGGGATCTTTCATATTCTACATACCAATATTGAATGGTGATAGTTTTTATTTGTAGCAAGAGAAACGAAAAAGATCTTAAGGTAGAATGCAAAGTAACTCTATGTCCGTAGTACATTATTTTGCAGTAATGTGTGATATTCTGTTGTGCTTTTATTGCAGATATGACCCTTTGTTTCCTGTGTCATAACCCAAATTTTTTGCCTTCACTGTGGGCAACTATATGCGCTAACAACAATACATCTGACATTGAATGTGATGTATTGGCAAAAGAAAACTAACACAGGTGCAGTTATGTTTTGGCTTTGTTGCAAACGGAATGGATAACCTCAGTTTCTTCACTCCATAGTTCCCGATTCACTCTATTTGACCATCACCTATGTCTTATTAGTACTTGCCATTAGATAATACTGTTGTAATCAGTTTTGCTAAATTGGTTATTAATAATTGTATTTGTAGACAAATTAGAAGTTAGAAAATTTTCCCACTCAATAAATATTTACGAAGGTTACCGGGAGATGGGGGTACTTGGAGACGTTGGAGATTGGTACCGGTACTGGTATGGCTATGTTTCAAAAATAGGTGAGGGGTACTTCTAGACACCAATTTTTTTTTAAAATAATTTAATAATTTCCAGAAAATATCATGATATATAACTTTGAAAACAAGAACAGTGGTAAAGTTTAACGTTAAATATAAATTGAACAAAAATTGAAATTAAAATTGTTTATACTGCTGGTACCACAGCCAATCTAAATGGCCTGTGCATTGGGAAGTTTCCAAAAACATCTCCAGTAGTCCGTCTCCGGTACGCATCTCAGGGGGTAGGAGATGTGTCTCCTAGTAACGTAGATATTTACCTTTTCTAAAGTAAAGTTGCACATTTATAACTAATTTTTTTAAAAAGGAATTAATATCAATCTGCTGTAATACCATTACTCCTAAATTAAGGGGGGAAAATGGCTATGTTCTCACACTCCTATATTGTCTTCATCATTCTCTTTTGGTTAGTTCATATTTTTTTTTTCAATAAAAGTGGATTATTCCACTAAACTTTTTTATTAATATTTTTTATTTTTTACACAGGATTCAAAGAGCATACCAGAGGAAAGAACCCTGGGAAGAAAACCTCCGGTCACAGCTCATAAAATAAACCTATAGTATCTAACGGATCAATTTATACACCCCGCCTAAAACCACATACAAAATGCGGTCACAACACATATAATATCAGTTTTGCATAGAGCCCATATGACAATTTGCCAAAAAAACTCATCGGATAATTTTCAAATGTAGACTCCATAGCTGCTATCAATGGAAGAAGACAAAATTTTCCAAAGCCCTGTGCCAAATCCCATGAACCAAAAAACCTTCCCGCCAAAAAAGAAAGTATCAAAAAACCTTTGAAAAAACACTATTATATCAAATACCATGACCTCGAACTCTTCTCTAGACAACGAACATGAATACTTGAAATGAAAAGGGAAAGCGTGAATAATTATCATCATAAAATTTTACATCAACGTTACTCAAGAAAATCATATGACTATTGCTGCAAACCTTCCCATACCCTAGAAGGAATTTCCTCAAAACCCACCTCTTGCTGATTAGCATTGCTATCAATGGCTAAATTTGCCAAATAATCTACAATCTTATTAACTTCTCTGTAACAATGGGATACCAAGAAAGATTCAAACAATTCTAATTTTTGTAAAATGCGATCAAGTATATACTGCAAATTCCAACAATTCGATTTCTTTTTCATAACAGATTGAATAATCACCATAGAATCACCTTCAATTATTAAGTCCTTAATTCCCAAAGAGATTGCCATATCCAATCCAAAAGACAAAGCATGAAATTCCACATAATTGTTAGTTTTAAAACCAATAGCATGACACTTAGCTCGAATAAAATTTGCATTGTGATCATAACTTACCATGCCTACCCCAGCCGGCCCAGGGTTACCACGAGAGGCCCCATCAAAATTCAATTTAAAGTGCCCCTGCGGAGGAGGTTTCCATCTAGCAGAGCATCTCTTACCTATTGCATCATTCTTTTTTAAAATTGAACCATGAGAGGGTAAAACTGACAGCGGCTTCCAAACTCTAGTAACTCTACTATCCCAGTGCGAAAAAGAAGTAAGATTTTCCAAATTCTTATAAATAAATGACAAAGCAACCTCAGAGATTGAAGACTCAATTTTTAATAGAACCTCAGACACAGGAGACCTTGTTTTTTTAAATATCCTGTTGTTTCTCTCTAGCCAAACATTCCAAATCACAATAGATGGAGATATGATCCAAAGGCATGCATAAAAAGATGAGGCAAACATAAAGGGCCAAGTTCTAAAATGGGAAATGAGATCCTTACCAATAACAAAGGATATATTTAACTTCTCAAACAACCACTGCCAACATTCATAAGCATAATCACAATGTAGGAACAGGTGTGAAGAAGATTCCAAATTTTTGTTACAAAGGACACAAAGGAAAACAGCAGTAATACCAAGCCTGTCTAGTCTCATACCTGTAAGGACTCTATCCTAAACTGCCAACCAAGTAAAGGCTCCAGCTTTGGGAAGTCAAGTTGAATGCCAAAACAACTTATAAGGCCAAGAAGATAAATCTTTAGCAACCATAAGAGAGTTGTAACCATCTTTAACAGTGTACTTACCAGAAATATTCTTTGTCCAAATAAGTTCATCCTTAGAATCAAAAAGAAATACAATTCTATCCCCCAAAATCTTTTCAAAATCTAATTTCATGCTTTGATCAACATCTAAGAAATCAATCGACTTCCATCTAGCTAGCTTAAGGGGTCCACTAGTCACAATTTCAAAATAATCTGCTACAAAAACACCCCAAAGGGAGGAAAGAACAGTGATCAAAGGAGACCAATCCCTAATATTCACCAAAGGTGTGTGTCCATTCCATACTTCATCCCAGAATCTGACCTTTCTACCATTATGAACAATCCATGAGAGATGAGGCAAAATAACTGATCTACATTTACAAAGGAAATTCCAAATAGCAGAACCCGAAGGCAAATTTTAGACTTTAAAAATGTACTCTCTCGGTCCATTATTTAAATATTTGGCAAACATAATCTGTGCCCATAAGGAGCTAGGCTTGTCATATAATTTCCAAACCAACTTAGCACCTAAGGCTAAATTCTGATTCTCTAGACTCCGAATTCCTGTTCCCCCAAGTTCCTTAGGCAAACATACCTTATCCCATGCAACTAAAGGGAGTTTCTTCTTGCCATCTTTATTATTGTTCCAAAGAAAATCTCTAAGAGTATCCTGTAAACTAACAATGGCTGCTTTTGGAGACTTCAAAAGAGACATGAGATATATGGGAAGAGCATTCAAAATAGACTTGATGAGAACAATTTTACCCGCCAAAGCTAACCATTTATGATTCCATGAGAGAATTCTTTTAGAAATGACCGAAATAATCTTATCCCAAAAACCAATCTAATCTTGTTTAACAAAGAAAGGAATCCCCAGGTAAGTACATGGAAGATTTCCATATCTCAAATCCCCAAAAGGATTGCAACCTATGCCGAACCAATTGTGATGTATTAGGGAAAAAAATCTTTGAGTTATCACCATTCACTTTCTGACCAGAAAACGATGCATAATTTTGTAATATTCCTTTAATTACTTTTGCCTCAACTAATGAAGCATGTCCAAATAATAGAGTATCATCTGCAAAGAGACAATGAGAAATACTTTGGAGAATATTTTGAATCCTTATACCTTTCCAAAGCCCCCCCACTTTAGCAACGCTAATAGCCCAACTAAAGGTTTCAGCTAGGAGAATAAACAAAAAGGGAGAAAGGGGATCTCCCTGTCTCAAACCCCTAGTGGAAGTGAAAAAACCACAAGGAGAACCATTAATTAAAACCGAGAATCTTGCCTTTGACCCAGGCCTTGGAAAAACCTAACTTCTCAAGAACAACACATAAAGCCCCCCACTCTGCTCTATCATAAGCCTTCATCATGTCTAGTTTAAGTATCATGGCCGGGGTTCTTTGGGTGGAAATAGAATGCAACACCTCATGTGCTACAATTGCACCCTCTGTCGTCTCCCTTCCGAGAACAAAACCACCTTGCTCCAATGAAATGATCCTAGGTAGAATTTTTGCCAACCTAAGGGAAATTGCCTTCGTAAATATCTTATATAAAGTGTTACATAAAGCAATGGGGCCGAAGTCAGTAAAAGTCTTAGTATCCTCTTTTTTAGGAATAATTGCAATCATTGTAGTATTAAGTTCTTTTAAAATGGACCTATTTCTCCTAGATTCCTCGAGAGCCAATAAAACATCATTTCCCACAAAATCCCAACATTTCTAAAAAAATAAAGGAGTAAAACCATCTGGTCCCGGGGCTTTATCCGGATTCATGGCAAAAACAACACTCTTAACTTCTTCTAAGGAAAAGGGAGACATCAACATCTTATTGTCTTCCAAAGATACTAAAGGAGGAATATTAGATATAATATCATTGCTGAGATTTCCATTTTCCGAAGATGATAATGACTTAAAAAACCTATCTGCCTCTGAAGCAATGTCCTCTGGCTCTGTCAATAAATTCCCATTCTGACACTGAATACAAGATATCCTATTCTTACATCTTTTAATCTTAGTTGAAGAATGAAAAAATTTTGTGTTCTTGTCACCATCTGAAAGCCATAACTCTCTAGATTTTTGTCTCCAATAGATTTCCTCTCTAGCTAACACCTCCTCAAGCTATAATTTTAGTGACTTCAATTGATCAAAAACTTGTGGCACCATACCATGTTGAAGCACATGAGTATTAAAACACTCAATCATATCTTGAATCCTTTGTTTCTCCTGAAAAATGTTCTTAAAATGAGAGATATTCCATTCCCTAATATTCAATTTCAAATAACTTAACTTCTTAGCAATCTGAAACATACGAGACCCAGAACAAAAAGGAGTAGAATTCCACCATTTCATAAGCAGAGGCAAAAAGGAAGAATCCCTAAACCACATGGGCTCAAGTTTAAATGGAGACTTAAAAAAAGCCCTATCCTCAATAACTGAAAGGGAAATTGGAAAATGATTAGAACCTGAGACCGGTAGAATAGAGGAAAAGAATTCAAAATCTGATCTGAATCAATCCAATTCTCAGATAACAAAAACCGATCTAATCTCTCAGCAATTTGAGAAAAATCCCTTCTCATGTTTGTCCATGTGAAAACCTCATTCTGAGACTTACAATCAAAAAGGCTCATATCAGAAATGAAATCCCCAAAGTCATCCATAATCCTTTTATTAGGGAAAACACCTCTTTTCTCATCTAAATCAGTGATAGCATTAAAATCACCCCGGAAGATAATAAAGGAACCATGTTTTAAGGGAGAAGATGTAATTTTAAACCCTAGGTATGTTAATCAAATTTATATAATTGATTATGCCCTAGGTTGTAATCAGATTTGCAGTATTTAATAAGCCAACATAAATCAGAAATAAAACAGTAGACAAACAAGCATACATTTAAGCCCCTAAAATTCCAAGAAATAATTCTCATTGTCCTCGAGGGGAGGCCGAAGCTCCCCTCTTCCCAATAATCAGAGAATTTTTGCTTTCCCCAAAGCAACCTTGCAAATTACGTTTCACAACCCCTGATCTTGTCACAGGTGGACTAGTAACGAATCTTTTACTCCTCTTTCTTTTTACACTTACAGGAGTTAGGCATGTTTTCTTAGGCCTACCAAGAGAGACCGAATGCCTCCTTGCACACCAACAGGAGAAAGGGACAAAGTCTTTTGAATTCCAGCATCAATTTCCATTTGAGTCTTAAGATTATTTGGAGGCCTACCTCTCCTAGGAGAAACCACCGAAGGTGAAAAAACTGGAGTTGTTTGGACAATTGGTAAACTCTTGCATGACTTTGGAGAAGCCAGGATAAATGGATTATCTTCAAAACCCAACTCTGTTGTAGCCAAAACCGCAAAAGGATTAGCAGATGCAGAAATTGTAAGGGTCAAGTTTATAACCCACAAATCATTCTCAATTGAACAAACAACTCTATCAGTAATACCCTCATCCATTTGATGTGCATGATTGTTAAAAATATCATGTACTTGCTGAGCCAGATTCTCATCTGGCATAATAACAGGGACAACCTCTGACGGATTACTATTCCCTAAGGAAGATTCATTAGCCATATTAATTTCAACATTCAGAGGGGAATTATTAGACACCGAATTCTTAATTTCCTGAACTAAAGAAGCATCATTCGGAAAACCTATGGCAGGTACCTGTTTAATAGATTCCATATCAACCACTGCATTTTTATCTAAATTCACATTCTTTGAAGAATCCAAAACCTCCTTTTGAGTGTATGAAGACAAATTGTCGTCCTTACCCTTTGTGTGATTATTTGGCATCTTAGAGCATTCTATCATCAATGGGTGATCTACTCCATTCATCGGGGGATTACCATCCACTATACCCCCATTATTAGAAAATGTGTTCAGTAAAGACGAAAGTGAGACCGAACCCGAAGTGTGATCATTTGGTTTCCCAGAACAATGACACAATGGATCATTTTCAAGATTAATGTGACCTGTTTCTACCAATTTATGCGAAGAGACATTTCCACATCCTTCAATCGAAGGTCCCGCCGACAAACTATCTTTATTAAGGGGTTTAGGGACAGAGTCAACAACCTGCTAGTTTTTTTTAAAATCCAAAAGTAAAGGAGCATCCAAAAGTAAAGGAGACTTAAGAAGCTTCGTATCTAATTTCTCAATTGACTGGTGCCAAATACCATCATGAGACTTAATATTACAAGTACAGGGGCAAACATTGTTAGGGTTAATAAGAACACAAATTTTTACCAGAACCTCCCCTTCCACAAAGTCCATTTTAGATGTTAAAAAAGTTCCAAAAGTATTTCCAATTTTCTCAAGAACATCTGGATCCATAAATTCAAAAGGAATTTTAGGTAAACCAAACCAGAAAGGAATAAGTTTCGAACTAGACCAAGAAGGAACAAAAAAAAGTTTCCAAGCCGCAATTGAAATTAAATGTTTTCCAAACCAATGATGTGAAGTTCTTAATACCTCATCTTTGAAAGAAGGAGAATCAAAGACAATAATAAAAGCATTCGCAGACAATAATTGAAAATAATGCATATCCTCCCATATTTTCTGCAATTTATGATAAAGCTTTAACAAACTAATTTGATCACCCCAAATTTCCCCAGAAATAGCATTCGTATGCAAACAATTCGCTTTCTTATCGACATAAGTACCTAAAAGATTGATACAAGGGATAGGACCCCAAACCTGGGATGAAGAAACCTCAAGCAGAATAGGATCAGAAGGAATCTTACATACCTTTTCCGAACTAGCTTCCTTGAGGTTCGCATTTACCTTATTTCCCACCTGTTGTGAAGAAACAGAAACCCTAGCCGCAGTCTCCTTATTTGCCAAGCCAACAACCCTAGCAAACGTTCGTTGATTGCCCAAATCCAAAGACCATTTCCTCGAAAATCCCTTGAATTGCTTCTCAGAATTCCCATGATTTGCACCATCATTAAAACGCCCTTGAGTGAATCTCCTTCCATTGTTATTCTGCCTCCATGCCACACTGCGTCTGTTCCCAAAGAAGCCTTGAAAGTATTTTGAAGCTCGCTGAAAAACCTTGTTATTTCCACTCCGATTTACCTGTATCGTCATGTCCTTCCATCTGCCTTTCGTGTAGACCCACTGCGGAACATGAGGCGGGTCTTCCCAGCCCACATCCACCCATGAACCCAAATGTCCTCTATCAGCCATGTCCGATCACTGTATTATCCGATCACTGTATTATGTTGATTTGATGTTACCCCCAAACATGTCCTGCATTGAAAACTTCAGGTTGCGGATGTAGTTTGTATCTTAAACGCCCATACAAAATGACAACGAGCATACTCAAGTACCCACGAAATGTCTTCAGCCAGCTCTACCGCCAATTGTGACCAAGTTTGAAGGAGCCCGATTTGAATCCCTATGCCGTTGAAGGAAGAAATAACATCTGTGCAGATTCGTGAGGGTATGCAAACCTGCGTATCCCTAGCCCACGTCTTTAGCCAATAAAGCGCGGAATCACGTCGTGCTGATATAATGATGGATTGAGATGGGCAAAAATCGGTGATTGCAAATGTTATTGGTGGACTCTAGGTTTACGTCCAGAGCCGTGAGCCCTAGGGTTTCGTCTTGACCGCTGAGTGAGTGAAAGATGAGAGATCTATTTAAAGAAGCCCGCAGATATTGCAAAAACCCTAAACCCTTTGCTATTCGACCTTCAATTTATAGCTTTCTGAAGCAGCCAAGGTGTTGCTTACTGTGCAAGGGCCTCCAAAATTAGGCATCATGGAATTTTGCTTCGTTGGCTCGTGCAATTGCAAAGAACACATGCATGTCATCCGCAAATTTCCCTGTTCTACTTCTGAATGCCATCAATCATCGGAGCAATAGATCAGTCGCGTGTTTAGGAAAACCGTAAAATGAAGCAGCCTAAATCGTGCTTTTATTTTTCCCGTGCTCAGTCCCTGAATTTACTTATTGACTTGGCCACTCCATAATTAAATGTCATTGTGCCATGCTTAGAAACATCTTTGCCCTGCCATCGCAGTTCCTAAAAAAATATTGAAATTGATATATCTGGTTAGTTCATATTTACTTCCACTTGCATTTTTTATTTTTTATTTTTTAGTGAAGTGATTTTCAATTAATTCCACGATTAACTTGAGAAACTACAATTGCACTTATTGAAAATCACTATTATTTCTATAAGGTATCACATCAATTTAAAATACAAATGCATTAATGAAGTTGTGGAGATATTTAAGAAAATCGCTTCTTGGGAGACAACGGCACACTTGTCAACATGTATGACAAGTGTGTAATTGTTGTATATGTAGATTATCCATGTACACGCCCACATGTATAGATCCGCCTTAATATGTATTCTGAAGATGAATCTCATAAGCCCCAGAAGAAAAACACAAAGAAAAAACAATTAAATTTACCACTAGTCTTGAATCAGGAACCACGAAAAAGAAGACAAAAATGTAAAATATAATTAGCTCTGTATATGTATTAATCTTAACCATTTTCATCGGTGGCCTAACGACTTAACTATCAAAATTTGGATTCCACGCGGTGATGGGCTTGCTGGTAAGTGGAAGGATTCAAAAATGCGTGTAGTCCATGATGACAATGGTCTCTTCTATGGCAGGCTACAAATCCTGTTAAAGTTTTACGAAGAAACACCGCTACCCTTTTTTTCTAGCAATCTTGGTATGTCTCTACATCCCAAGATTGGGGACTACTGCAATTTATGGCTGGACAGAACAAGGAGTAATCATGTAGTAATTTAGCACAAATGTTGTTTAGTTTAGAGGAATATTCTAAAGCACTTCAATACCCTTCAGCCATAAGAGGAAAGTCGGGAAAATATGGTCTACAGTTCCCAGCTCACAGAAGTGGTGTACATATTCAATTATGTGCGCCTAATGAAACCTTTATTCCTGATGACCATTCATTTAATGAGTTATTCAAAAAATATTCTACAAAGATCAAATTTGCATGGTATCATAACCCTTCAGATCCCAAAATATCATTGGACTCATTATTGTCAATGTACGAGTCTCTTGGAGCTCCAAAAAATATCAGGAGTAAAGAAAAATGAGGTGTTTGTTTCAAGAGACATTACTTTGCGTAGCCTACAAGCAGGAAAGGGTTTGTTCAGAAAAGGTCTGTATATAATAATCCTCGGATATCTTGCATATCCATCCTTCAAATTGTCAGCAGATAAAAGGAATCGAATTGTGAGAGCTCTTTTGGAGTCATCAGCTTATGAAGCCACTAGACCCTTTGCCGTTATGTACACTTTCACTGTTTCACAATAATAACTGAAAATGATAAAACATAGTACATTAAAGTGGCTGCAGACTCTCCTATGCATTGGCAAAAGGATAACAAGAGGATTTTGACACAAAAATCTGATCCACACAATCGAAAGAAAAAGGTCTCCTTGGCAACTAAATTTGCTGAGGAAGTTTCAAATGGTCTATTATCAGAACATCCACATCTTGTTGCAGGTTTGTGTATGATGTTGAAGTTCGGGTGCATCTTAGGATTTAATGATAATATTGACAATTGTATGCTCTAGAATAAAAATCTCCAAATCTTTAAAGAAACAAGAGTTTGCTTTCAGATTTTTTCCAATTGAAGACACTGTTGAACTATATCAACCAATAAGACATCAGGGATCTTCTAATAAAGGAAGGAGGAAAACTGCTGGGAGATCAGCTGGGCCAGCTAAGTCACCACGGCAAGTTTCAGCTGATTTTGTAAAAGTTTAGCAGAATATATTGAAGCTTTTTAGGCGAGCAATTGATCATATGAAAGACTGCACACCCGTTTCTTTGAAAATTGAAATGGAGATTATATTGCATGTATGAAATGCACAATTTTTATTTATTGATGAAAAGCACATATTTATATAAATGTGGGTGAGAAGGTAAGGAAAAGGGTGGAATAATTTGAAATTTTTTTTGCCTGTTTTGAAATTAGTAACTCAAAAGTAGAGGGTATAGTAGGATTAGTGTTGCTTCTTCATCCATTGTGGCCTGAACTAAAACGATATTAAAACAAATGATTAAATCAAATTGAAATAGTCCTTTCACACATTGAATATCCCTGTTTGATTCAAACACCAGACCATATTGCCAGTAAAAGAAAATGGAGCTTCGACAACATAAACAAATTTTAAAAATAAACGCCAAAAAGAGCATGGAATCAAATACTATAAACAAGTTATTACAAAGGAAACAATTATGTTTATAGTGTTTTTAAGCTAAATTTCAAAGACCCACAGTTATCCTTGATAGTGAGGAGGCTCTCAATGAAGTTGTATTGATAGATGAATCTTTGGTCTCCTTGATTTCGATATGCCCCCTTCTGCAATAACTTGAAAGAATATGACATTATGAGCCAGGAGATCTGAGCTAGGTAATGTCGTAATATTTTCATCCCCTCTTGAACATTTGAGGATGTATGGAGTAAAGTATCTATCTGTTAAGTGCCCCAAACCAAAATATTGTCCGATTACATGATTGAGGATTTGAGTGTAAATGCTGTAAGGTTCTATGAGCTTTCTAAAGCCATCGGTGAGCTTAGAATGCAATGTGCAAGTACTCTGATAGAATTGTACTTGGGTGGTTGCTCAGAAATAATCTTTGCAAATAGATCTGCATCTTCAATGTTTTAGTGCAGGCCACAATGGATGAAGAAGCAACATATAATCCTATTTAACCCTCTACTTTTGAGTTGTTGATTTCTAAACAAGCAAGAGAAAAAAAAAAAAAAAATCGATGAAAAATCGATGAAATGTATTCCACAATTTTCCTTACCAAAATTTACTTTTTTTCATTGACATTAAAGGACTTTCATCAATATAGTAAAGTCTATGCATTTTAATGAAGAACCATAAATGGTCAAACTACAGAGTTCTTTGCGCATGTAAGGAAAGAAAACAAATTGTTCCTTTAATACGATCCATAAAAAATAATAACACATCTTAAAAAAATGTAGGCAAAATTTATCAAATCTTCTAAGGGCAACGTCCATCCAGAGTTCTGACTGAACTTTTATGAAAACAATTACTAATTAAAATTTAATTCTATCGTTAATTAGAATAATAAATGAAATGAGAACAGACAGGGTAGGATGAATTTGTTTAAACACTAAAAAGCTTCACAGCCTAAGCAAGGACTCAAACAAATCCTTACCTGCTACTCACTGACTCAGACGCTTTGTAGCAACCACCTCTCATTGAACTGAAAAACAAAAACCCCCAAAATTAAGAAAATAAAACCCTAACTTTTGTTTCAAAGGGAAACGAATATAAGAGGCAAACTATGGGTTGTGAAATTCATACCAGGGCCACCAGCGAAGACCCGCATAATGAATAGTTGAGTGATTGCGAGAATAATATACCATAATGGGTAATCCACAACGAAACCAGGAAGAGAAGGGAAAAAAGGTGAGCTGCAGAACTCTTCCACTTGAACTTGCATGGCATTCAAAGGAATGAATGTGAGGTTATTGCGTACCTGGACACCAGTTGAAGGGAGAATGAGGTGGCAAAAAATAAGCGAAGGTACATTGAGCGGAACACATTGGAGAATGAGGACACACAAAAGCTCACCAAGTGGCGCCGTCGTTTTGTGAAGCGCTCTTTCCGACTGCAAACGTGAATTGATTGTGGTATTTAATGTGCGACATTGAAATGTGTCTGCATTCCCTGTGTTTCACTTTTCTAAACTGCATTCTGCGGCAGCGTTTATTCAGCATGCACCAACTAATATTTTCCGTAGCAGTGCCATATCATACGAGAAATCATCCATTCATTTAAATTGATACTCCTGTGCATTAATTTGAATTTATACCCATAAAGAAAATCATACATTAATTTTTTATTTTTTATTTTTTATTTAAAATTATAAATTTGGTTTGTTAAAATTTTTCGTTGAGGAAAATTTAATTATTTAAATATTATTTGTTTTTCAAATATCATTTAATCTAAAAATTTATATGTTTCAAAATCAAAATTAATAAATTTCAATCTATAAAAAAATGTTAATTAAATTCGCAAAATAAAATTTATATTTATTTAAATTTTTTAAAATTTAATTATTTAATTATTTTTCATTATATTTTTATAAGTAATCTATAGACTTAAAAAGAGATCACCTCGACTTTAAAAGAATTCATTTAATAATTCTGTTTCGCTTTCTACACTACTTTAATTGCTAATATTTTCCTATTAATGCAAGACACAAGAATTGATTTGGTTTAGTGTCAACTATTATGACATATGTTTATAGTGGCAACTAATTGCCACAACCATTTATACCACCTACCTAGAGAGCATATCATCCATTCATTCAAATTGATACCTAGGTGATAGGGGTTGGTAGTGGTGCACCCTATATTGGGGCAATCATTCGACATCTAACTACTCTATCATGTAGACAAACTAGTTGCCAACCAAAAAAAATCCATTGTCTCCACCCTGGAGGTGATTTTCCATGTGTCACACACATATTTGGTCAAGGTGTCAAAAAATGGGTCATTTGGATGGATGACGTGAAGTGGAGTGCGTCCACCACAGCCAATGGCATGACAAGTTTGACATGCTTGTTGGCTTGTTTGTGTGGCATCCAATTAGTTTGCCACCCTCTCGATGAGGTACATTTAAAGTGTGCCACCCCTGCATCCCCTTCCTACTAGCCACATTTACTATGCACCCCTTCACATTTACTTGGCCAGTTTAGCACCCAATGTCCAACATAGAGTCCATTGAATGCTTCATTTCATCGCACATCATGTCCACTTTTCGTCATTTCCTTCACACATATTTTGGAGTGTTCATGACCTTAGCACCTAAAATATGTTTGTCTAAGGTCAATTAATTAGCATTTACCATGTTAGAGAACATTCAGTTTCATGCAAACATCAATGTATTTGTAGACATATATTTGACATGCTCGCATACTCACCCTCAATGTGTTGTGGGTGGCAATGAAGGTAACATTTTCCCTTATTAATTTGGCATTTCATTCATCATTTGATTTTTCTATTTTAACTATCACTTGAAAAATATTAGGTGCTTCCACCAATACATATTTTGCAGGTTTTTTGGGACATCTCACAATTTCTTGTTGTGAGTTGTACAATTTAGGTGAGGATTCTACTCCTTACTAAGGCTACCAACAAAATATTTCTTTGTATGTTTTCGTTTATTTCTTTGATTTGTAGTTTTGTTTATACCTTAACCATGTTCTGTGATTTTGTGCATGCTTTTGTTAACAATGTCATCACTTTTAGGTTCTATGATTGTATGGATGCTTTCGTTAATGAAAAATTTCATGGCTTTACTCTTTCATTGGGTTGTTAATAAAATCTCATTTGGGTTTTAAATACTAATAAAAACAATGACCATTAGGTTGATTTTTTTATTGTTCTTCATTTCACTTGAATGTTATTACTATTGCTATCCGCCATTCCATAGATGGCCAAAATCCCCTTTTTTGTGGTTTCTTGTTTAATATTGTAATTGTCATTTTAAGTGTTAGAATTGTCATTTAAGTGTTGTAAGTGTCATGATATGTTCTACTAGTTTGTTGTACGTGAATTTTATGGTTTGTGCTTCTCAATGCATATATATGAGGTTGTAAGTTATATATATATATATATATGAAGGTTTAAGCTATAATGCTAGTGGGGTTTTGTGTAATTTGTAATTCTATTTTAAGTCATATTGTTAATGGTGTATCAAGCAATACTATTTCAATTATATCTATGGGATTTTTAGTTATAATGTTAATGTGGTTTCAACTAATTATGTTTTAAGTTATATCTATGAGGTCTAAAGTTATGGTCTTATGGTGTTATAAGTTAAACTATTTTCAATTGTATCTTTTTGGTGGTTTCAATTATATTGTCAATGGGGTTTCAAGCGTTGGTGTTTTAATATATATTCATCGAGTTTACATTTAGATTACTCGTGGGATTTTAAGTTATACTCTTTCAAGTTATCATGCCTATGACTATTTTTTGCCCTATACAATGTAATTGTTGCACACAATTTGTTGTAAGTGATGCATTCTTTGGTGTTCCTCAATCCTTAGTTAATTTACAAAAAAAAAATAGGCAAAGAGTTCATGGTTTTCATTTTTGCATATTATTCATGGTGATGAAAACAATATATACAGTCCTTTTTCTTTATGTTTTTGGTTTGCCATGATGAGGTTGTTTCACAAAGTATTTAGTTTCAATATATTTGTGATGGTGGTTAAAATTGGATGTCCATACACCTTCTCTTTGCTATGATGGTTAAAATCAATTCAAGTTGTTATGAGTATAGTATGGACTTATTGATATCTTTCACGATTTATCTTTTGATACTTGTTTCTTTGCTTTTATTATTATACACATGATTTATGCATCCAGTTGAACTACTTTTCATGCTCACCCATATCAGATACTTAATTTACTTTGAATTATTGCCCTCTTTCAATTTGAAAGTTTATGTATTTGCATGTGACTATCTATGTGTTATATACAATGTAAATGTTGTAACCACATTGTCGAATCTACTCTTTTGTAAGTCATATAAGATATGTGGTTGCCTAGGAATTCTAAATTTTAATCTATATTATTTTCTCTTAATTTTAATAATTCCTCACTTTATAAAATTGGATCTTTATAAATTGTTATTGAATTATTCATACCTATATATCAATCACATTTGTAGATTTATTTATTTTATTTTATTCCTCTAATTTAATTTGTTCATCATTTGAATTGCATAAATATTGTTGCTTTGTTTAGTCATTCTCTTATAGCTAGTCTAGCGAATGCTGGAAGAGAAATGTTGTGTTTTTGTGTTTTGTTTGTGTATAATGTGAAATACAAATAGTTGAATTGTGAACATCTTATTGCTTTCCAATGCTATGTAAATTGTGTAATCTATGTCTATATTAACTGATTTAAACAATAGTAATAACAAGCAATTAATTCAAATCTCAATGTTGCTAGCAGTTGAGAGTGATAGTGGCAAAAAAGTTGGGAAAGTGTGACAATTGTGAAAAGTTTGCTCTATTTTTAAGAAATTAAGTAACTATTTTCTTATCAATATAATGTACTATATTGATATCTTTCTTTGTTGATTAATATAACTTCTCTTCAATAAAATTATTTTAGTCATTTGTTGGGAGATTCAAGTTTGGAAGTAGAAAACCATGCAATAACGAAGTTGTCAACTTCACAAAATGTCATTCAATTTGGTAACTTAAATATTTTGTCACAATTTTTTTTTAAATATTTGTTTGGAATCCATAAAAATTTAAATACATCTCTTTCAAAACATAGGATGGATGCAAATTATAGATCTTATTTGCAAATTGAATATGAAAAAATAAATGTTGTTAACAAAAGTGTTCTTTCTTTTGCATGAGAGAGGATAAAGCAATGAAAAAAATAGATTTTTAACAATTTGACATGTCAATAAGCAGTCAACATGGATATTTGTTCCTCATCTTTTATAAAAACATGAGGCAAAATAGTGATCATGAGAATGAATCAAAGGGTGTGTTGAAACAACTAAAAAACTAGTGCATATGTGCACAATAACCATATAACTCAACTTGTCTCTATATTAGTCTAAAAAATGTAAAATTTCTATCTATCTCAATATAGTTAATATAAAAAATGTAAAATTTATATCTATCTCAATATAGTTAATCAAAGATGATAGTCATGCTCCGAGAAACCATGGCTGCTCTGAGAAACCATGGCTGGACTTCTCGTGGTCTCTTTCCTCCTCACCTTCCCCAAAGATCTTCTCTCCATAATAGACAGAGGAATCGAAACCCGTCTTGGCCTCAAACCCCGGTTAATCGTCATCCTCCTAAGTTTTTTTTGAGCCACCGACATAATTTCAACCTCTGAGGAAGCCCCTCTTTCCAGAGTTCCTTCTAGCAGGCTAAATTTCAAAGTTTTCGGCCAAATTCTTCTGAGGAGTTTCAAAGCTTAGACTCTTGGGAAAAGAAAGTTGCGACGGGTTCAAACTGCATCCCTATTGCAACTTGTAAAAAGAGTTTTGTTTCTATCAAGCAACCTCTTTCTTCCAAGCAGTAGCCTCATCGCCAAAGACTGTGAAACCATCTTCCCCTTACAACAGGACTATCCTATAGGGATTCGCGTGCCATGGGTTTGCCCAACAGGGGTTTGCATGCCATGGGCTCCAGAAATGCCTTTTCCTCAAGGCCTAAACCTCCCTTTAAGCGCAATGATCAGAAATGGTCCAGGAAATCTATGGGAAGCAAATTGTTTGTGCTTCCATCGGATTCTTTAAATCCCTCACTCGTCCGCCTCAAGGAGAATGCCTTCTTTGCGAAATGGTGTGGCACTGGTGGGACAAGCAAAGACATTCTGGATTGGTGGAAATCTTCCTTCCCAGATCTTATAGCAGTTAGACAACTACAGAATGATTTTTTGTTCATAGAATGTGTGGATGCGGCACTAAAAAAAGCAATCACAAAAGGCAGTCCTTTGTTCTTTCAAGGCTCCACCTTCCACTTCCTTGACTGGAAACCAAGATTCGATCCAGCTCAACATAGATTCGAGAAAAATCCTATTTGGCTATCTTTATTAGGCCTTCCATCCGAGTTCTGGTGCCCGGAGTCACTCCTAAAGATTGATGATGTGCTTGGTTTCCTGGTAGGGATTGAAGCAGATTTCTTTGAAGGTCAGAATGAGGATATAGCAAATATTAATGTAGAGATTGATCTCTCCAAAGGCTTTTACAGTGAGCTTGAGATCATTTCAGAACTGGGCAGATGGAAGCAAAAGGTGATAAGATTGGGTAATGGAGTACCTAGAAAATGCTTGTTAAGGAACCAAATAGTTAATAATAGCTCCTTGGCAGAGTCTTTGGGAGCCCTCAACCTCCCTCTTCAGCACCCAGAACCACTCACTGTTAGCCCAGATTCTCCAAAGAGGACCTTGGTTCGGGATACTACACTGGACCTTGAAGTTGAAGTATCGGTCCAAGCCTTATCAAAGCCCCTTCACCAGCCCCTTTGTAGTGTCTCAACTCCTCTCTCGGTCTCAACTGTGGCTCTAGTTTCTCTGGCCCTCCACCCTCCTTGCTCTTGTCTGCGTCTTAGAAATAAGCCTGCAGGCCTAGATCCCCCACCTTTACGCCTCACTCCTCAAGGTTCCCAACCCTCCTCTGTTAAGCGACCACCTCTCATTTTATCACCGATTGCCAAGCCTCAATCCCAAAAGGTTGTTAGAAGTTTGTTTGGGCAAAAAAAAAACCCTGCCTTGAGCAGAGGTGCCTTCAATATTTTCTCACAACCTCCAATTAAGGTCTCCAAAAGGAAAAGTTGTGTTAAGCGCAAGAACTCCAGGGGTTCCCTCCACACAGCAAAATCCACTAAATGCAAAAATATTCATCTTTCAAAAATATTACAAGAGGAGGAGGTGATTGAAGAGGATCTTAAAGCAGACATGGAGGAGAATATTGAGACTTTTTTATCAGAGGGAGAGATTTCTCCTTCTTCAGACTATCCCCCCCCCCAAGCATTAGTTTAACCTCTCGGCAGAAATTCCTTTCCCCTTCCTGCTCTCCCCGCCATTTGAGTCAAACAATCTAGATTTGCCTATTGACCATGATGCTCAGAATCTTCTGCAGAATCTCATGATAGGAGAGGAAGACCAGGATGCAATATTGGACACCCCATTGGCAGCTTTCTACTCACAGATCAAGGAAAAAAGGAAGCTAGGGCTCCATCAGAACTAGGAGGGCATGGAGAAGCCGGATTTTGGTTCATCCCCACCCAAAAAGGGCCGCAAGTCTTTCATAGAGACTGGATCTCAGGATGGAATGGCTAAGAATCAATCTAAACTATTGGATCTATGGAAAGTAGGGAAGGGAAACCCCCTTCCTAAACAATAATGAAAATCCTTTCTTGGAATGTTAGGGGTCTCAATGCCCCTAACAAACAGAGGGTGATCAAAAGATAGATCCTTTTGGTCAGTGCAAAGTTAATCCTATTGCAAGAAACTAAATTGGAGGAAAAGCTTGCAGTTGCCTTTGGAAATGGGATTAGCTCCTCGTTCCAAGCTTCTCTCCAAATGACAGTAGCATCAGAAGGTGCCTCTGGAGGACTAATGATAATTTGGAAGTCCTCTCAAATTAAAGTTGAAGGCATTGCATCTAGTAGGGATTGGATGCTTGCCAAAATCACTCATCTTCAGTCAAACACTTCTTTTTTCATTATCAATGTATATGGCCCAGTGTCTCCACTCAAAAAGAGACTTACATGGTCCTCTTTAGATGGAGTTTTGTCCACCTTAAATCTAAGGAACAAGTCTTTATCAGGGATGATTTTAATTCTATCAGGAGTACTACAGATAAGAGGGGAGGAATCATTCGCTTAGGGATTGCCCAGCAGGATTTCAATAATTGGATTGAAAGGAATGGCCTTCTCGAAATCGACTCAGGAGACACCTTCACATGGACAAACAGAAGGAAAGGTTTCAGTAATATAGCAGAAAAAATAGACAGATTTTTCTGGAAAGGGGATTTGACTCTTTTTCCTTTTTCTCCCTCCTGCAATGTTCTCTCTTGCTCAGGCTCGGATCACTACCCCATTTTGATCTCTTTACAAGGCACTCAGGGATCATCCAGGTCTCCTTTCAGGTTTGAAAATATGTGGATAAAAGAGCCAAATTTCCTTACACTGATAGAAAATTGGTGGAAGGAAGGATCATTTGAGGGTTCAAAACTTTTCTGCTTCATTGCAAAGCTAAAACTAGTCAAACAAAAACTGCTCCAATGGAACTCCCAGCATTTTAAAAACATCTTTACGTCAAAAAGACTTATAGAAGAACAATTAATAGCCCTAAATGACAGGCTTATCTTGGCTGGTATGGATCAAGAATCCTTTCAACAGGAAAGGTCCCTCTTATTGGAGTATGAAGACATCCTTTCTAAAGAAGAAATCTTTTCGAAGCAAAAATCTAGAGAGAACTGGCTCAGAATGGGGGACAAAAATACTAAGTTTTTTCATAATGTAACAAAAATCAGAAGAAGCAAGAATTGGATATCTAAATTGCAAACCAGACATAATGAAATCTTAGAGGATCCGGAGGAAATAAAGGAAGAGATTCTTTCCTTCTATTCCAATCTCCTAAACAACAATGAAGGATCTCATCTACTGGACCAAAAAAAGTTGTTGTCTAGGATCCCCAAGATTATATCAGATGAACAAAATCAGATGGTAAATGAGAAAATAAAAATGGAAGAAGTATTCCAAGCTCTAAATCAGCTCCCCTCTGGTAAGGCACCAGGGCCGGATGGCTTCCCTACGGATTTCTATAAGAAATGCTGGCATATTTTAGGTCAGGAACTCTCGGAAGCTCTAGAGTGCTCAAGAAGATCAGGGAAAATTCTTAAAGAAGTAAATAATACCTTCTTAGCTCTCATTCCAAAGAAGGAGAAGGCAAAAAATCTTGGAGATTACAGGCCTATTTCCCTATGCAACACAGTCTATAAAATTCTTTCAAAAGTGATGACTAACAGACTGAAGCCTCTCATGAACAACATCATCTCAGAAGAACAAATAGGGTTTGTTCTTGGCTGTTCAATCCTAGACGGAGTGATCATAGCACAAGAAGCAATCCACACCCTCCAAAGCACAAATAGGCCAGGTATGATAATAAAGTTAGACATTACAAAAGCTTATGATAGTGTAGATTGACGTTTTCTTTGTAAAACCATGCAAGCTTTTGGCTTTGATAATCAATGGATAAATTGGGTATTTGAGTGCATCCCAACGCCCAAATTTTCAATTCTGGTTAATGGTAAACCAACGGGTTTTTTCTCTTCCTCAAGGGGTATTAGGCAAGGGCATCCTCTGTCCCCCTTTCTTTACATAATAATGGGGGAGGCTCTAGGAAGGGCAATCAAAGCTAGTCATGTCAACCATAAGTTAGAGGGAATCAAAATAACTAAAGATTTTGTAGTTACTCACCAGTAGTTTGCAGATGACAATCTTCTCTTGGGGACAACAAATGCAAAGGAAGCCACCCACCTCAATCAGATTTTAGAGATGTATGGTAGGGCTTCAGGCCAATTAAGAAATAAGGATAAAACTAAAGTCTACTTCTTCACAACTCCAATCTCACTACAGACCAAAATTCTCAGAATTCTAAACTACAAAGAAGGAAGTCTTCCATGCACCTACCTGGGCATTCCAATAGATTGAGGTCTAAGGAACTCTAAATTCTAGGATCCCTTAAAACTTAAAGTTGAACAAGTGCAAATTCCTAGAAGGGAAAATGACTATCTTGGGCGGGAAGACTAGTGATGATCCAAGCAGTGATCTCAGCCCTTCCAATTTACCTATTATCTATATTATCCTTAACATCTAGTGTCAATTACTTCATAATCAAGAAGATGAGAAATTTCTTCTGGCAAAACACAGAAGAGAAGAATAAAATTGGTTTAATAGCTTGGGACAAAATTATCAAGCCCAGACCAATGGGTGGTCTAGGCATCAAGGACTTTAAACTTTAAAATATAGCCTTAGGGGCTAAACTAGTCTGGAAATTCATCAAAAACCCTAATGCTTCTTGAGTTAGAATGCTGGCAACAAAGTATCTCCCAAATCAGAATTATCTTAACATCCTCAGATCAGGCAATTTCCCCAAGGGGTCTAGAACATGGAACTTCATTATCTCCTGTAGAAATCTGGTTTCAAATTCGATTTCTTGGGATATTCATGAGGGCTCATCTAGCTTATTCTGTGAGGACTCCTGGGGTGGTTATCCACCTCTGGCAAATCTAATCCATATCCTTGTTATAGAACACTGGTTCAAACAGAATTGGGGCTTTAGAGTTAGAGACTATTTGGAAATGGCTGACATGTAGAACCCACAAAGTTGGAGATGGAAATCAATGGAGGGCTTACCAATTCCAAGGGAGGATCTAGATGAACTTCTAGGTCATCTAGAAGCAAGAAACATCAGCCCCATAAAGAGGAGAAGACTCTCTTATCTGGGCATCTTCCAAAACAGGATAGTATAATTCAAAAGATGGATACAAAATTCTAGTCAGCCCTGCAGAGTAGAGCAATCACAAAATCCCTTTGAAGATGTTTTGGAGTTCCAAATTCATTCTGAAAGTGGGCATTTTTGCATGGTTGGCAGTCCGGAAAAAAATTCTAACTGCAGATAAGTTCACAAGAATGGGCTATGAAGGTCCTTCAAGATACATTTTGTGTAAAGCTCAATCAAAGTCAATGGACCACCTCCTCTTGAATTGCCCTTTTGCCTCCAACTGCTGGAGATGGCTTTGTGCCAAATTGGATCTGATCATAGCTTTACCGAATGAAATCAAATCTCTTTTCCAAAGTTGGCCCCTTCATATTAAGGAGAGCTCTCTGAGACAAATTTTGGAAGTGTCTCCATCATGTTTAATTTGGGAAATCTGGAAAGAAAGGAACGACAGGCTATTTGAAGGTAACGCTAGGAGACAGGAATCAATTTTGAACTCAATTGAATCGGCAATAGTGGACTCAGTTAACTGCAAAACAACCTTTTCCTTGGACCAGTCCAAAGTTTTTTCTTCATGGGATGAAAATATTAGTCTAAAGTGGCAAGGCATTATTATCCCTTCATTCTCTTGCCACAAAACTAAGGCAAGAAAAGATGCAATCTGGTCCCCCCCAAAGCCAGATTGGGTAAAATTGAACTTTGATGGGGCCTCCAGAGGCAATCCTGACCCTTCCGGAATAGGCTACGTTATCAGAGATCAAACAGGAGCAGTTATTAAGAAAATGGCAAAGCTAATCCCTCCAGACACCAATAACATAGCAGGGTTCACTGCTCTGCTACTTGGCTTGAAGGATTGCATCAACCATGGCCTTAGAAATGTCTCAGTGGAAGGAGACTCGGAGATAGCAATAAATGTTATAAGGAAAAAGAAAACCCCCAACTGGAGGCTCCAAGCATTATTGGAAAGAATCCTAGAAAATTTGAACATCCTTGATCATTTTGAGGCAAAACATATCTACATGGAAGCAAATGAAGTGGCGGATGCCTTATCAAAATCAGCAGCTCAAGGCACTTTCACTCATTGGTGGTCCCACGGCATTCAGCTTACTGGTAATGTAGATTGGACAAGTTAACAAGCTCTGTTCAAATAGGTCTTTGGGGCCGCTCTTTGCCAGCAGGTTGGTGGATCGCAGAATTTAAATTTGAAAGCTTATGACCGACCCTTTTTTGGCGGTTGACCTCAACGGCTATCTCCTTTCTCCAGATTAAAATGTTCATTTAAAATTGGGGCTTATGGTGGGTCTGGGTTAGCCTTGCTAACAAAGCGCTAAATCAAACTTTGCCTCCACAAAAATGGGATTCTCGAAGCTCCAGCTGGAGGGTGTCGTCATTCAGTCCTTTTGCATGAGTTGTCCACAGGTTAATCATTTTATCTACACTTGAGTATATTTGGCTTGATCTGGGCATTTATTCTCCACCACCTTCGCGTGAGCCTTTATTGTCCCTCTAATCTCCATTATTACTTGTTGAGTCATGTGCCCATTTTTCCTGCTGAAGCGTCTCTCTCTCGCTTCCTTCTTTCCTTTCTGCATCTTTTGGTTTTTCTCTCTGGTTTCCCTTCTCGCCTGTCTTCTCTTTCGACCACCATGTCTTCTGAGCCTCCATTTGGTTTTATCATGAGTGTTTTATTAAAGATCATTCCAAATAATTTTTTTTAAATAAATTGTCTAAAGACATGGGTGTTGTTTGGGTCTTGACTTTGCGAGTTAATATTATTTTATATGTTATTTATATTTAAATATTTTATAGGGAAAATTCAATTATGACTTATTATAAAAGAAATTTTTTGGGTGTACAATTTTAATATAAGCTTTATTAATAGAATTTAGCGAAAATGAGAATAGCAGATGTTTATGCGAAAAGCAGATTCATTTCTACAAAACCCTCAAAACATCCTTGAAAGCAGGGGAGGAATAATGGTGATTGGCAAAGCGGAATAAATTTATATAAGGTCCATAGAAATGTTGTGGGCAACTCAAACAGATTTGCATCTCTGAATGCCTCTCATTCATGCGCTACAAGAGCAAATTTGATTAATTTATAGCTTAACGATATATGCAAAAGGGTTGTCGAGGTTCCAAGGGGCTCCCCATCCGACCAGAGAAATATAGGTGAATTGTCATCTTCCTCAATTATGATAGCTAACCCGGTTTGGAGAAGGACACAACGGAACTCTAGGGCACCATTAAAGAGATAGGAAAATCCTTTAACACAGAAGAGAGAGGAATTTCTTACCATCCCGAAGGCTTCTCTGGATAGTTGTTACCCTAACAAAGGCAATGTTTCATATTCACCATACATTCGTGTGGAGAGATTCTCTCGAGCCCAAAACGATGTTGCATCAGGGGCAAACAAAATAAAATTAGGGTTACGAAAACCCACCACGAAAAGCTCAAAGTCAGTGGTCCAAAATCTATGCAAGGAAGGATATAACCCAAAATCAGAGGAGATAAACCTCTGGTCATCACAATTCTAAGGAAATTAAGCACCCTATGTTGGATCTACCTTCAAATTCCCCAGCTACTTCGAACAGGTTTGTCATTGAAATTGATAATTATACTCAGGTCAGGTATCAAATGCATTGCAGCGATAGAATGATCTTTGCTCGGTGGAAAGGCTGGGGGATCCTGTCGAAACAAATTGCTAACTGGGTGTCATCCTCCTTCAATAACCAGGTAAGAATTGACATCCTTCCTGATAATTTCTTAGCTATTGAATGTGGTAATCAGAATCTTAGAAATTCATTTCTTAATGATGATTTATTAAAATTTAAAGGTCTAGGGTTTGATTGCTGGGAATGGCAACCTCTCTTTCTCCCATCTCAATTCAATTCCTGCATGGTTAATAGAGCAATTTCACTTGATAAATTCCCTGCAGAATTGCACAATAATGACTTTTTAAGAATAATAAGCAACAAAATAGGTAAATTTGTAGAAGTCAAAAAATCAGCCCTAAGCTTCTTTAACCAACTCTTAATCATTAAAATGAATATTAACTTTCAATCTTTAGAGCCTATAACTCTGAAATGTCAGCAATCTTGTTTAACCCTAGAATTACCCTTTTATAATGGTCCCTTCAAAGATTCTATCCCAAGGAAGATCCCCCCTGAGAAACCTTTCCCTGTATCATTGCTCAAATCTACTAGCGCTCCATTCATATTCATGGACGGAGGGGGTTTTACCCTAGAGGGCTATAAGATTGATATTAACCCTAATCATCTTACCTCTAACCTATATCCTCATAGCCCCCCTGTTAAGCCCTCTCGCTCCCCTCTTCCTTCACTACTAACTATAAATTCACCTATAGCTGACTCTCTTCTGGGGGATCGAGATCTAGAAGATGGTGAAATCAATGAGGTTATCCCCCAGAAAGAGCAACTTGGCCTAACAAATTTGTCATCATCTAGCTCTCTTATTCCACCAGAGAGGTTGAGTCCCTTGGGGTCTCCCCCTTTAATGGAACAAATTGCCTCTGAGCAATCAGCAGAGCTGGATAGGCTTTCCCCGGATCCAGGATTGGCATCCTTACAGGGTCAACCAATCTCTCTAGTCTCAAGTATGGAGGGCTTTAAGGAGGCAAAGGTTTGCCCTCCATCTCTGAAGGTTGTTTCTAATCCAATTGTAGAATCTGAGAATGATTGAGTGGCTAGGGAAGTTAAAATCATTGCCAATTTTGTAGGGGAAGAAGTAGTAAACGACCTCATGGACCCATTAATTGATGAAATCTGTGATGATGAGGAGTTGGAACAACAAAGGGATTTCTTGGTCAAAAATCTTGTGGATGTTACTAGAGTCAACTTAGAAACAGATGAACTCTTTGTAGAATTAGATAACTTAGAAAATGATAACCCAAATATTCTAGGCATTCTCAGCTCTGATAGAGGCAAAGACTCTCTCGACTGTGCTAAACATAGTAAGAGAAGAGGTAGGAGATCCCTTGCTAAACTAAGATCAAAAGATGGAGAAGCCAAGGGTCAGTCTAAAATATCTACTCTTTTTAATGGAGGGGAGGGGAAGTTCCTCCCCACAGAGCCATGAAAATCATAACTTGGAATGTTAGGGGTCTGAATGCCCCTAACAAATAGCACATCTTAAAGTGTTGCATCTCTGATTCTAAACTAGATATAATATTAATCCAAGAAACCAAAATGAACTCCTCGGATATAGCCCTTTTTGAGAAAAAACTAGGCACTAGACAGCTAAAATACTCCCCTGCAACAGGGGCCTCTGGGGGTTTAGCCATCATTTGGGACTCTAGATTCATCTCGTTTACACCTTTAGAGATTAAGCAAAATTGTATGGGAGGAGAAGTAGTAAGTTATAAAAATAACCTAAGATTCAAATTGATTAACGTTTATGGTCCTATTCAAAATAGGGATAAGGCTAGGGTGTGGGTGGAACTGGAGTCTTTCCTTAGAAGTTTCCCAAATGATGTATGCATCATTGGGGGAGATTTCAATGCTATCACTAAGGTAGCAGACAAAAGAGGAGGTAGCAACAAACTTCCTCCAACGACTGTAGATTTCAATCATTGGATCAATAGGAACTCCCTATTGGAAATCCAGACGACAGATAATGCCTTCACCTGGAACAACAGAAGGCTTGGTTTCTGTAACATTGTTGAGAAACTAGATAGGTTCTTTATCCATGGAGGGCTCTCGGAGCTTAACTTTACCTTGAATGCAAAACCCCTCCCTTTAGCAGGATCTGACCATTTCTCACTCCAACTAATCTTATTATCTGACCACTCCCCTAAAAAATGTCCCTTCAAATTTAAGAGCATGTGGTTCAGAGATGATAACTTTTTAAACTTAATTGAGAACTAGTGGAAAAGCTCTGTTTTCTCTGGTTTGAAGATGTTTATTATCACAAGCAAGTTAAAGCTTATCAAAAGGAAGCTCTTAGAATGGAATAGGACTAATTTTGGAAATATTTTCGATAAAAAACTCCTAATAGAAAATGATATTAAGAATGTTAACATTGAGGTTCTTGAGAAGGGGATGGATGAACATCTCTTCCTCAAAGAAAAGGTTCTACTCTCTAAGTATGAAAAGATGCTCTCAAATGAAGAGATCTTTTGGAAACAAAAATTGAGGGAGACTTGGTTGAGTGATGGGGACCGAAATACTAAGTTTTTCCACAATAGTACTAAGCAGAGGCGATGGGTCAATCGAATTTCTAAAATTAAGAATTGCTAGGGTTCCATCCTGTCTAAACCAGATGATGTTGCCTCCGAGGCAGCAAGGTTTTTTGATAAAATCTTAAACAATATTGAAGGCTCCAACCTCAGAGGCCAACTCATTATTATCAAGAATCTTCCAAAACTCATTAACGATGACCACAACAAAATATTGTCAAAGAAATTATTTGAGGAGGAGGTTAAATCTATCCTTATAAAGATGAATCCCGATAAGGCCCCGGGCCCGAATGGCTTTCCCACTAGCTTTTTCCAAAAATGTTGGGGTTTTATGGGGACAGAGATCACGGATGCCTTAGAAGGTATTAGGAACTCTGGTAAGATTCTCAAAGAAATCAACAATACCTTCTTAGCTCTCATCCCCAAAAAAGAGAATCCTGAAAGCTTTAATGACTTCAAACCAATAGCCCTTTGCAACACTTTGTACAAACTCTTAACCAAAACCCTAGCAGCTAGACTCCAGAATCTTCTCCCCATTATCATTAGTGAAGAACAAATTGGCTTCATAGAAGATAGATCAATCTATGATGGGGTTATTATAGCCCAAGAAGCCATTCATTCGGTCCAGCTCAATAGGGCTCTAAGTATGCTAATCAAATTAGACAAAAGCAAAGCTTACGACAAAGTTGATTGGTGCTTCCTATGCAAATGCTTGGAGGCCTTTGGATTTTCCAAATCCTGGATCAACCTAATCTTTGAATGTATATCCACCCCCAAATTCTCGGTCTTGGTTAATGGTTCCCCAAAAGGTTTCCTCAGCAGCTCAAGAGGGCTCAGGCAAGGAGATCCTATGTCTCCCTTCCTCTTCATCATCATGGTTGAAGCCCTAGGTAGATCCATCTCTAAGGTCAAAGAGGAAGGTGGGATCCAAGGAATCCCCATTACCAGCGGCCTCCCTCCCTTTATGCACCAACAATTTGTCGATGACACGATGCTTTTTGGGCAAGGAAGTGTAAAGGAAGCGAGAGCCTTCAAAGGCATCCTTAATTCCTATATGCTAGCCTTGGGTCAAGAGGTGAATCTGGCCAAGTCTGCAATTTTAATGTTCAACATAGACCCTTCCTTAGGAAAAGTGATCAACAATGTCTTGTAGATTAGTGAAGGAACTCTTCCTTGCAAATACCTAGGCATTCCCATTGACAAGGGTAGAAGACCCTCAAAATTATGGGACAACTTGGTGTATAAAATCAAGTCCAGGATTAACACTTGGAAAGGAAAATGGCTCTCATCTGCAGGTAGAGCAACTTTGGTTAGATCGGTCTTGTCAGCTATGCCCATTTACCAGCTCTCCTGTCAACATTTATCTTCTTCTAAACTTGCAGAGCTCAATAAGCATCTCAGGACTTTCTTTTGGCAAGGTGCTAATGAAAATTGTAAAACATCACTCATATCCTGGGACAAGATATGCAAACCTAAAGAAGAAGGAGGATTTGGCATTAAAAACCTTCACGATCAGGGCAAAGCCTTGGGTGCCAAGTTGGTCTGGAGGATGTTCAGAACCCCCCACCTCAAATGGGTTCGCTTGCTGCACCACAAATACCTTAATGGAGGGAACCCTATCCAAATCTTCAGAGAAACCAACCCTCTGAGAGGGTCCTGCCTATGGAATTTTATGATAGACTGCAAGAGGATTATCTCAGACAGACTTACTTGGAACCTGGGGTCCGGGGATAAAGCTCTTTTCTGGTCGGCTTCATGGGGTGGATACAAGGCTATTGATAATATCCATGACTTTGGTGCTACTCGTATCCTTCTAGAATCTCATAGAAGACCCCTGTTAAACAACTATATCTCCCCTTCAAAGGATGGGGCTGGTTGGCAGTGGATCGAGAAGGAAGATGTGGATATCCTGGTAAGGGTTAAACAAAAACTTATGACAATTCTTAAATCAAGGAACATTGCCCTAGGTCAGAATGAGGACAAGCTCGTCTGGGATGGCTCCCTAAGAGGAGAATACAACTCCAAGGATGGGTACTCTCTCATCTCTAAATCGTTTATAAGACCTATGACCGAGCTTCCCTTGAAACTTTGCTGGGATAAATACTGTCTGCCTAAGGCAAGTATCTTCTCTTGGCTTGCGGTTCAGAACAAGCTCCTAACTGCAGACAAATTTAGAAGAATGGGGTATGAGGGCTCTAGTAGATGTCCTCTTTGCGAGGTAGACGAGGAAGACACCAATCATATCCTCCTTAACTGCCCCCTTGCTCACAAATATTGGATTTGGTTCACCAACAAACTTGAATGGTCCGTGACCTTCCCCCACACCATCTTTGGAATGCTCAAGGCTTGGCCTCTCCTTAGGCATGGTTGTCTCTTTGAAGGTTTATGGACAACTCTTCCTTCTTCCATTATGTGGGTACTATGGAAGGAGAGAAACAAATGTCTCTTTAAAAATGAATAACTAGAGGTTCCCAAAATCATTAACAGGATAGAGTCAGCTATCACAGAGCTCATGAACAACCGACTATCATCAAGCACATTGAAGAATGCCTCTATCACTTATTGGGATGAAAAGATGAAAAAATGATGGGAAGGCTTATCCTTTCCTCCCTTTGTAGGTGATGGTCCTATTGCAAGTCTTCGATCAAGGGATGCATGCAGATGGCAGCCCCCAGGCAAAGTTTGGGTGAAGCTAAACTTTGATGGGGCATCCTGTGGCAACCCAAGGCAAGCAGGGATAGGTTGTGTTGTTCATAATTGGGAAGGCAAGGAACTAGCAACCCTTTCCTCTGCAGTTGGTATCAACACCAACAATTGGGCGGAACTTATGGCCCTGGTGGAGGGTTTGCATTTATGCACGAAACTAGGAGTTAAGAACTTGGAAATTGAAGGAGATTCGGTTATAATTGTCAATGCTCTAAGGAAAGGTAGTATGCCTAATTGGAGACTAAATACTTTGTTGTCAAAAGCTCTTGACTTATGCAGAGATTTTGATAGGTTCACAGTCAATCATATTTATAGGGAGGGCAATAAAAGAGCGGATGAGTTGGCCAACTTGGGAGCCGATGGCATCAATGTCCTATCTGTGCCTCCTTAAGGTAACCCCTCTTTTGTTTTCATGTCCTAAGTGGTTGTTAGCATGTTTCTCCTTTCATCCCCTTATGTTTCTCTTGCCAAGACTCTGTTTTAACCCCCTTATTTATTCTTTGTCCCACCCCCTGTATTTATGTATAGATACTCAGACAAACATTTAGTTTAAATATGCCCATATATCTGTTCTCCCAGACTTTAACTCCGGTAGTTAGACTCAATCCATGGTCGGATATAATCATTAAAACACAAATCTCAATCATAGATTTTATTCCTTTCCTTCATACCCATTTAGTCTTCCATCCTTTAGCCCAAGGAGAGGCCCCTCATCTAATATTTTTGTATATATTTATCTGGAACTTTCATTTTCAGACCCTATTATATATATATATATATATATATATATATATATATATATATATATATATATATATATATATATATGCAGGTTTTATCCTACATTCTTGCGGCCTAGGACCCTTTCATGAATTATTTGGGATAGATAAGCACTCTCAACGCATGTATCCTTCTTTCATCGAAATATCTGTATTCGGTCACTATGGCTATTTCCTCACCGATACCTATCTGTTATCCATTGGGTTTTA
Source organism: Cryptomeria japonica (assembly GCF_030272615.1). Taxonomy (NCBI): domain Eukaryota; kingdom Viridiplantae; phylum Streptophyta; class Pinopsida; order Cupressales; family Cupressaceae; genus Cryptomeria; species Cryptomeria japonica. The sequence goes on along the minus strand of NC_081407.1, from coordinate 301,518,670 downwards.
TTTCGATGAAACCTCGGGCTTCGGTAACCTCCTTTATTTTTCCACCGAAACAATTCTTCCATCAAAATCATCATGCCCTGTTGGTGAATGGGTCTATTGTGGCATGCCTTTTCGCTTCCTCGAAACTTATTTCCTCATCGATACCTTTTATCGATGTAGCTTCCTTTGGTCTGATCGACTTTATTCTTTCGATGAGAACATTCCTTTCGGTGAGTCTGTTTTATGTTACACCGAGGGTTCTATCTCCTCGAAGACCTTTTCCCGTCAATAAAAACCATCTCTGCTCTCCTCGATATCTTTTGTCGATGGAATTACTGTCTTCGATGAGTCTTTTCTGAAGTTCATTGGTGCTTCCTTTCTTCGATGGCCCTTCTATATCGATGAGACATCGTTGGGTCTCATCAATATTATTTGAACCCGGATATCTTAAATAGGATGCTTTTACACTCGCTTGATGACTTGTGGGCTACCATGGTATCTATTTTCGATCACTATGGTTGTTTCCTCACCGACACCTATCCGATATCCATTGGGTTTTTATGTCGAAGAAACCGCAGGCTTCGGTGACCTCCTTTATTTTCTCCACCAAAACACTTCTTCCATCAAAATCATCATGCCCAGTTGGTGAATAGCTTTATTGTCTCACCGAAGCCTTTCTTTTTCTTCCCTTATCATCTTCCACTGACAAAGTTGCATCGGTGAAACCATGCGTATCAGAGGCATTCCTTTTTTCCTCCTCAAAACCTATCTCCTCATCGATATCTTTTATCGATGTAGCCTTCTTTTGTTTGATCGATATTTTTCTTTCGATGAGAACATTCCTTTCGGTGAGTCCTTTTTATGTTACACTGATGGTACTATCTCCTTGTTGACCTTCCCGTCGATGAAAACCATCTCTGCTTTCCTCGATATCTTTTGTCGATGGAATTTTTGTCCTCGATGAGTCTTTTCTGAAGTTCATCGGCGCTTCCTTTCTTCGATGGCCCTTCTATATCGATGAGACATCGTTGGGTCTCATCAATATTATTTGAACCTGAATATCTTAAATAAGATGCTATTACACCCACTTGATGACCTGTGGGCTAATGGTTGTCTCCTCATCGATACCTATCTGATATCCAGTGGGTTTTTATGTCGAAGAAACTGCGGGCTTCGGTGACCTCCTTTATTTTCTCCATCAAAACATTTCTTCCATCGAAATGCCCTGTTGCTGAATGGTTCTTTTGCCTCACCAAAGCCTTTCTTTATCCCCCCTTAAAGTCGCATCGATGAAACCATGCGTATTAGAGGCATGCCTTTTAGCCTCCTCGAAACCTATTTCCTCATCGATATCTTTCATCGAGGTAGCCTCCTTTTGTTTGATCGACTTTATTCTTTTGATGAGAACATTCCTTTCGATGAGAAGTCACATCGATGGTATTATCTCCTCGCAGACCTTCTCCCGTCGATGAAAACCATCTTTGCTTTCCTCTATATCTTTTGTCGTTGGAACTTCTGTCTTCGATGAGTCTTTTCTAAAGTTCATCAGCGCTTCCTTTCCTCGATGGCCCTTCTATATCGATGAAGACATTGTTGGGTCTCATCGATTTTATCACCCTACCTTATCATCCTTCACCGATAAAGACGCATCGTTGAAACCATGCGTATCAGAGGTATGCCTTTCCGCTTCCTCGAAACCTATTTTCTCATCAATATCTTTTATCGATGTAGCTTCCTTTTGTCTGATCGACTTTATTCTTTCGATGAGAGCATTCCTTTCGGTGATTATGTTACACTGATGATACTATCCCCTCGAAGCGTGTTTCCCGTTGATATAAACCATCTCCGCTTTCCTTGATATCTTTTGTCGATGGAATTACTATCATCGATGAGTTTTTTCTGAAGTTCATCAGCGCTTCCTTTCTTCAATGGCCCTTCTATATCGATGAGACATTGTTGCGTCCCATCGATATTATTTGAACCCGGATATCTTAATTAGGTTGCTATTACACCCGCTTGATGACTTATGGGCTACCATGGTATTAACGAAAATGCTAATTTCTTTTAACAATAGGGGGGTTTATAATTTAACTTCACAGATAATCCTTCTTCATCGATATACCATATTCGGTCACTATGGCTGTTTCCCCATCGATACCTATCTGATATCCATTAGGTTTTTATGTCGAAGAAACCCTAGGCTCCGGTGAGCTTTTTTCCACCGAAATAGTCCTCCCATCAAAATCATCATGCCCTGTCGATGAATGGATCTATTGTCTCACCGAAGCCTTTCTCTATCCTCCCTTATCATCTTCCGATGATAAAGGTGCATCGGTGAAACCATGCGTATCAGAGGCATGCCTTTTAGCGTCCTCGATACCTATTTCCTCATCAATATCTTTATCGATGTAGCTTCCTTTTGTCTGATCGACATTATTCTTTCGATGAGAACTTTCCTTTCGGTGAGCCCTTTTTATATTACACCGATGGTATTATCTCCTTGAAGACCTTTTCCCGTCGAGGAAAACCATCTTCGCTCTCCTCGTTATCTTTTGATGATGGAATTTCTATCTTCGATGAGTCTTTTCTGAGGTTCATCGCCACTCTGCCAGGGTAAGTTTTAAGACTAGAAGGAGGCAAGACCTTACATTAATGAGCATAGGTATATAAACGTGCTGGCATATCTTGCTCCCAAATATATGTGATCACAGATATATAGGTATTATTATTTATGTAGATATTGCCTTCTTTTAGGACTAACACTTACTGAGCTATCCTCATCTCTATTTTACCTTTTTCGGTCCCCTATATTCTTGATGTTTTGTCTCTTGTTTTGTTCTTAAGAAGTTTTCAGGCTCCAATGTCTCTAAGTTGCTTTAACTTAGCTTCGTAATCTTGTTAAGCTGTGTATATTCTTTAAGATGGTAGCTCCCCGCGATCTCTTTGCAGACATACCTATGGAATTTGCCTCGTTAATATTTATTGAGTTTATGCTCTCCAATGGGTAATTACTCTTGCATTATGTTCTATAGATTTTTTGAGACTAATATTTTGAGCTGTGTATCCTAATAGGGTGACCGTCCAGGTAGGTATGATATATTGTATAAGTTGACCTGTTCGGTTTTCCTTTTCCTAACATTTCGGTGAGAGATTTTCTCAAGATTTTGTGTAGCATATGGAGCAGAGCATGCTTAACCTTGTGTTTCAAGAATAGCAAGAACTTTCACCCACAAATGGCAGCAACACCCCAAGAAATGGGCAATTTGATGCTCAACCTTACATAGAGGATTTCTACAGACAGTCTTCATTATTTTGGACATGTTCTCTTTGTGATCTTGTATCTCCATTTTGTATCACATGAACTTAATTTTTTTTTGATCCTTGAGGGATCTGGGCTAGACCGGAGGTTTTCTTCCCTCCATTCTTTCCTACCGGTGCCCACACCGAATGGAGGTGTAAATATGATTCTATCTATTTTTAAAAAATTAATAAAATTCTTTGGCCTCAGCCTTTTATCGATCAAAAAAAAAAAAAGGTTTATTAATATATTATAAATTTAATAGATTTATTTTTAATTCTTAATTGCTTTATTTCTATTTTTTATTTAAAAAAAAACATAAATGAATTATGAATAGTTTATTATTCATAAATCTATTTTTAAAACTTAAAAATAAACTAAACATTATAACTACTTTTAATAATTGATTTATTAAAGTAGTTATTAACTTTAAAATTTAATTTATAAATAACTACTTCTAAAATATACAATATTCAACATTAAAATTTTAATAATTTATCATTCATAAATCTATTTATAAAACTTAAAAATAAATTAAACATTATAACTACTTTTCATAAATACTTGTAAAAATATATAATATTCAACATTACAAATTAATAATAGTAACCAAGCTCTTTTAATTTATTTTTAAAACTTTTTCAATGAGGATATTGGTGTTTCTTCCAATCCTACAGATATCCCCGTTTATCCTCTTAATAATTCTCATGATATGGAGGATTCATTAACTAGGGTATCCATTGACCAATTGGTGAAGATGGACAATCAATTTGACAATCTTCAACAATGGACGAGTCAAGAATATCTGGAAAGTGAGGCCCTTCTATTGATTGAAGGATTAAAATGAATGATTCAAAGTGATAAACATGGTGTTGATATCTTGCATGGTATTGCTCATATTGTTAATTCTAACATCATGTCTATGAAGAGTTGTGTTGAAAACCTAGGTTATACACAACCTCCTAGTCACGTTAATCATTCCATTCCTTTGACCACTCCTATGGCTAATGTTCCCACCTTCACATCAAACATCATGACTACCTCTACACAAAATGTCATACCTACAAGTGTTAGTCATGGGGGTAATCACACTTCTTTCATTCCTCCTACCATGAGTGTTCCCCTTGTTAGGTCCAATCATACTCACCACCTATAAATATTAGTTAAGGGGGAAAATCCTTCAATCATAATTTCTTCATTCCTCCTATGGGTCTTCCATGTGTTACCCAACCTTCTCCATTACCTACTTATCATAGTGCCCCACCTCCTTATTATCAATCTCTTCCTTCATTCAACAATGTTACTCCTCCCTCTCAATCCAACATGTCTAATTTAAATCCTTCTACAAAAGCTACAATCAATTGTCTATCCCAAACAATGTCTTCCTTACAACAATAAATAGCTTCTATGAATCAATCTAAGTATAATGTTCCCACATTTGATGTAGCGAGCCCATTATCTAATGACATTGTTAGAGTTGTCCCTCCTAAACATGTAGAAGTACCTCAATTGAAACTTTATAATGGAAAAGGTGATCCCTTAACTCATGTTAAAATATTCTAAACTTTGTGTAGTGACTTTGCTCATGATCAAAGATTGTTAGCAAAATTGTTTATTGGAACATTAAGGGATAGGGATTTGCAAGGGTATTGTTCTTTGCCTCATTCTATTACTTCTTTTCAATAATTGGATAATGCTTTTATTCAACAATTTCACAATAACATTGGTCCTAAAGTTACTTTGAATGACTTGATACATTGTAAACAAGGTGTTAAAGAAAAAGTGACTGATTTTATTGGTGGATATAAGCATTTGTATTCACAGATTTCTTTTCATGTGCCTGATGAAGATATTCAAAAGTTTTTTATTTTTAATTTATAAAAAGATATTAGGGATAAACTTCTCTTAACTGAGTTTACTTCCTTTCCTTAGTTGTGCACAGTGCTTCACAATTATCAACTGGTTGTGAGTCAATTGGAGCAATCTTCTTCAATGGTTCTGAGTGATAAGGGTGATAGTGCTCAACAATCATTTGTGAAGTTTAAATCAAACAAAGGATTCATCAAATTCAATGACAATAACAACAACAATCAACTGGTAGCCACTACAGGTGTGCGTCCTTTATCTAAATACTTTAAAAGAGAAAAATAATTTACTCCTTTGAATGAATCTTTGCATAGCATTATGTCTTAGTTAATACAAAGGAATGTGTTAAAAATTTCCCAAATCAAACCAATTGATCCATCTAAGACAACTTCACCTTACTTTGATGCTAAATCCTTTTGTCAATACCATCGTCAACTTGGTCATGATATTGAAAAGTGTTTTTTATTGAGAAGTAAAATTCAAGAATTGATTGATAACAATACCATATTTGTGGCAGGTGTGAATGATAAATGAAACAAATCCGTAGCTCCTCCTAGTCAAAATCTTTAGATTTTCATTGATCCTTTACCATCCCATTCCACTAATGTGATTGAGACTGATCATCTTGCTTTCTCTCCAGATGATGTTGGTTTTGAATCTAACAATGTGGTAAACCTTGTAGATCAACAAGAACCTCCTAAGGATTTGTGCATAACATTTGATCCTAGTGAGACCATTAAAGAACCCGATGGCCCATTATACATAAGTGAGAAAATCAAAGGCATACCTTATAGAGGGGTTCTTATTGATCCAACTTGCATGGTTAATGTGATAACTGAAGAATTTCTTTATACTTTGCAATTGCATCAAGTGATATACGATGATAATGATGTGGTAGTTAAAGTTTTTGATGGCTTCTCTTGTCCTACTATTGGTTCTATCACACTTCCTATTGATATCAACACTAAATTCTTAGATGTTCAATTTGCTATCATTCCTACATGTAATCAATTTCGTGTGAAGTTGGGACATCCTTGGCTCTCTCCCATGAAAGTGATCACTTCTACTATTCATGAGTGTTTAAAATTTCGTCATAAGGATAAAATCATAACTATCAATCATAACATGTATCAACCTACAATGAGGGATGGAGATGTTTGTCTTGATTATTTTTGGTTCGAATAATTCCAACCTCTTCAACCTAGAAGTGATAATCTCTTTAGATCATATCAAAATTAGAAAAATGAGATGATTTTATCCTTGAGTAAACCTACAAATCCAACACTTACCTTTCCTCTTGATGACCATACACCCCTTCTTGAGGATAAGATTATTCTTCCTCCTAAGGAAATAAATAATCTTCTTCCCAAGGAGACTACTAGTACTTCTCCTTCTAACGATAAGATTATCTTTCCTTCTAAGGAAAGTGATATTCTTTTTCTTAAAGAATAATATATTCCTTCTCCTATGAATGAGTCCACTCTTCCTCCCAAATATGGAAAAGCTCTTCCTCCTAAGCCTCAATCTATTCCTCCTAAGGGTAGACCTATCCTTCTTCCTCATAATGGACCCGATCTCCTTCTTACATCTCCCATTCCTCCTTTATATGGTGCGGTTCTTCCTCCTTCATCTTAAAGAGAGTAACAACCGACCTCTCCTAGATTGTCCAATCTAAAATAAATCAGCCCATTCATCCTTCCCTAAAAGAAGAGATGAAGCCTCTACCTGATGAACCTAAACCTTCAGCCAAAACTAGACAAAACCATTTTGTGAGAGAACACCAATAGAGACGTTGTGCTAGAGCTCGTGAAGTTGCTTCCCAAACCATTTCTTCTCCTAAAACACCAACTGTTGACATGATTCCATTTTCTCCTAAACAAGACATTCAACCTAATTCTCCAAGATGCAAAATGCTTAAAATAAATGATGGCTCAAGTTCTATTCCTATTAGAGCTCCTATTCTTATAAATCTTGATGAATAAATAGGTGAAAATGTTGATCCTAATATTTCTGATGATGAATATGAATATATTGATGTTGACAATGATTTATCTACAAAATTTTGAAAAGTATTAATCCTAGCTCCTAGTAACGAACAAAGTGACTCATCATTAGAGCATGGTCCTTGTTTGGAAATTGTGATAGCTCCATCTACTGTGATTGATAGGGCTCCTCTGGTGTGTTGTCCACCTTCCTGAAATAATTATCATCAAGGTCAGGGGGAGGATAACATGCTTCATTAGCTTTATTAGCATCGTAGATTCTCTTTCTCTCTCCTCTCTTGCTTATTTGTGACATTCTTCTTGTTGGCAAGAGACTATTCTGGCGAACATTGATGCATGAGAAATTATTATAAGTTTTTCATTAATGGAAAATCAGTTAAGGGGTTAGTGCAGGATCAAGGGGGGCCAAAAAGTGGTGATGTGAAAAAAATAGCCTTCCTCACTCGCCTAAAAACGTGAAAATCCGTATTGACTTTTTGCTTGGCCTGGGTGTCAGTACACTTTGGCCTGGTAATTACCTATGCAAATCGGATATTGGATAAAATCGGATATCTGATTTTTATTTGTAATTTTAATTTAGAATATATATTATATGTTACGTATTATATAATATAATATTATATTATATATAATATAAAATTATATTATATAATATTGTATTATATTATATATATTATAATATAATATAATATAATATAATATAATATTATATTATATTATATTATATTATATTATAATATATATAATATAATACAATACGTATTATATAATATAATAATATATTATTATATTATATATGTTATTTAAAAATAATTTAAGTGTTGAAATCGGATATCCGATAAAATCGGATATCCGATTTTCTGAGACTTTTATATTTAGACAGCGACAGTCTCGTGAGTCATTTTTAACTCACGGGTCGCGCGAATTTGTCAAAATCCGATATCCGCTCCATCCGATATCCAGTTTTTTGACAAAAAATTGCTTAAAAATTGATTTAGAGGTAAGAATTTTGTCGTTTTGAATCACTTTCATTCATTTTTTGTATTTTTTGTGAATGTTTATTTGATTTTTCATTGAAAATATGGTTTTTTTTCACGAAAACTAGGTTTTTTTAAAATCAAATACCTAATTGTTTAAATTTGTTAACTAAATTTAATTGTTTACATTCAATTAGGTTAAAAATGGGAGATAATAATGAAAACACTGACCAACCACAACTGTAACAACCAGACCCTCATTTGCCAAACCCCCCCTCAATTCAAGATTTGATTGCACAAAATTTGAATGAATTGAGGGGGATTGCAGAAGTATATCGTAGGATCCCTCGTCTAAACCCATTGTTTGATCCTCTCACGTCGATCATAAAAAGTATGGAAACCATGACTGAGGAGCACGATGCCGCCCTTTTGTGGCGAGATTCTATGAAGGAAAAATATGCAGATGGCTTGTCGTATAAGGATATCAAGGATCTTGAGATATCCAAAGCCGAAATCGCCTCATTGTTTGTCAATCCACGTATTGGTCAACCTGTAGATCCCAAAAAAATAAAACTTTCTATCAAATGGTGCACAAATGATGGGATTGTGAAAAACTTTTGGGATCGTTGGTGGATGGTTTTCGACAAACCACCCAACAACAATCTTGATATCCCCTTCTATTTCATAAAAAAATTGTATGCTGAGTTTGTTTTACAGAAACATGTGAACTACTTTGACATCCAACCTTTCCAGGGTGTAGGTTTAGGTATGCCCCAAAATAGACCTGGGGCAGTCAAAGTAGTCCAGGACCCATATGTCCCCCCTCCTCCTGTTGATCCCCCACCTGCAGTTCAACATCTTGATATCATTTGTGAGGTGGCTTCACGGACCATATCGGCTATTCACTCTTTGAGTAGCCTTTTGGTTTCTCAGGCTATGTCAGTAGCTCAGCCTACTTTTGATGGTAGGGGTGCATCGGGTGGTGCTGACATGTCATCCTCGGCTCCACACAAATGCATGCCACATAGTTGTGTCATGTGTGGGCACGTATGCTTGGGTCCAGTTGGACAACCCGTTGATCCTGCTGTGGACAGTGCAGATTACGAGGTGCATGAGATGCATGATGTACCAGAGGTTATTACACAGACTGGAGGATACCCTGGGGAGTCCTCACATGCTAGAGGCGAGGAGGCACCGTCATCATACATTGATGATGTATTGGTAAGATTTGTGTTTTCACAATTCATGTTATATTTTAATTAAATATTTATAAATTAGATAATATTAAGTACTAATTTTTATTTACATGGTCTATTTAATAGTTGATGACCGAGGATGAGTTGAGAGAGATTCAGGAGGGCACCTTGTCGGCCATTTCATTTGGCCTCGATAGCTTGACGGTACATATATTATTGCACCTAGTCGTTTGTATTTTATTGTACATACATGCTCATATTTATATTTGTATTAATTAGATTATGTAGTAACTTGCATGTATATCTTATTTTACTCTTGTAGGGCACAAGCAGCACGAGTGCGGTGCAGTGTGATCTAGGATCTGGTAGTGCAATTGGAGGCAAGGGAAAGGTAATTGAATGCAAATATGATTGAATGAATAGTTTAAATAACTTATAGTGATTATACATGTCTAGACATAGATTGATAGTTTCATATACTTGTTGTGTATATATACAGAGAATCCTTGGCTTCACATCCTTGATGACTACACCCAGTATACCTGAAGAAGAAGAAGAGATGCCTTGAGTAGATGTGTGTTTATTTTATTTTTTGATTAGTAGATATAATTTGTTATTATCAGTGACAATTATATGCTAACTTGTATCAATTTCATGTTTCTAAACATATGTAGGTTGTTTATGAAAATATTCAAAACATACCTCCTCTACCGAAGACATACATCAAGATTCCTGCAAAGCTGAAGAGAAAACGTGGAGATGAGGTAAACATGAATAGTTCAATTAAATAGTTCATTTTTATGTTAACTTTTCGAATGTGAATTATATAATATAACTAATATTAATCGTGGTTTGTTTTTCTTGTGGAGGATCCTTCAGAGTCAAGCAGTGCGGCGAAGAGGATTGATTTTGATGATCCATCAGCAGCTTAGGATGTTATAGATAGTTTTGGGATGATTACATGTCTTGTTGGCATGTATATTTTGTATATGGACATACATTCACATATTTAGACATACATTTTGTTTCGGTTGGTGTTTATGCCATATTTGTGTATGGACATACATTTGTAATCATTCGACATTTTTATATATATACAGAAGTTGATATTCGATCATATAAATTGTTGCTCATCTGTGTGTGGTGTTATCATGGAAATCTTTAATCTTCATTCCAATAATTAACAATGGTTAATAATGGCTATTTAATGAACAAAACAATTCATTTCATTTCATCGTAAGTGTTGTTTTTATAATGAACAATATAATTCATTTAATGAAGAATACAATACAATTTATTTAATGAACAATACAAGTCATTTAATCAACAATACAATAAAATTCATTCAATGAACAATACAATTCATTTAATGAACAATACCCTACGCATGCTCCTGTTTTGCCCCCCCACTTGATCGAACGCTCGAGGTCATACCCTACCGGCGTCGTCCCTTGAGCGCCCTAAGTGCTCAAAATTGTCAAACTTTGACGAGCCCTAACTCAGAATCTGTGGCACCTGCGAACGATCCGTTTGAACCTACGGGGCCACGAGAGGGGTCCCTACAAAAGCCTATCTCGATTTTTCAAGTTTCCCTACGATTTTATTAGGGCATCAATTTTTCGGTTGGCGAAAAATCGTCAGTCTCACTCAATGGAATGTTGTCGCGTGGCCAATTTCTCGTTCAGCTCATCACGATGACGAACCATCAGCTCCAACATGTCCAGTTAGGCATAATTACCCTACGCATGCTCTTGTTTTTCCCCCCCACTCGATCGAACGCATGGGGTCATACCCTACCGGTGTCGTCCCTTGAGCGCCCTAAGTGCTCAAAATTGTCAAACTTTGACGGGCCCTAACTCGAAATCTGTGGTACCTACGAACGATCCGTTTGAACCTACGGGGCCACAAGAGGGGTCCCTACAAAAGCCTATCTCGGTATTTCAATTTTCCCTACGGTTTTATTAGGGCAGCAATTTTTCGGTTGGCGAAAAAATCATCAGTCTCACTCAATGGAATGTTGTCACCTGGTCAATTTCTCGTTCAGCTTGTCGCGATGATGAACCATCAGCTCTGACATGTCCAGTTAGACATAATTACCCTATGCATGCTCCTGTTTTGCCCCCCCACTCGATCGAACGCTCAGGGTCATACCCTACCGACGTCCTCCCTTGAGCGCCCTAAGTGCTCAAAATTGTCAAACTTTGATGGGCCTTAACTTGAAATCTGTGGCACCTGTGAATGATCTGTTTGAACCTATGGGGCCATGAGAGGGGTCCCTACAAAAGCCTATCTCGGTATTTCAATTTACCCTACAGTTTTATTAGGGCAGCAATTTTTCAGTTGGCGAAAAAATCGTCAGTCTTACTCAATGGAATGTTGTCGCCTGGTCGATTTCTCGTTCAGCTCGTCGCGATGATGAATTGTTAGCTCTGACATGTCCAGTTAGGCATAATTACCCCATGCATGCTCCTATTTTGTCCCCCCACTCGATCGAATGCTTGGGGTCATACCCTACCGGTGTCATCCCTTGAGTGCCCTAAGTGCTCAAAATTGTCAAACTTTGACGGACCCTAACTCAGAATCTGTGGCACCTACGAACGATCCGTTTGAACCTACGGGGCCACGAGAGGGGTCCCTACAAAATCTTATCTCGGTATTTCAATTTTCCCTACGGTTTTATTAGGGCAGCAATTTTTCAGTTGGTGAAAAAATCGTCAGTCTCACTCAATGGAATGTTGTCGATTTCTCGTTCAGCTCGTCGCGATGACGAACCGTCAGCTCCGACATGTCCAGTTAGGCATAATTATCGTATGCATTCTCCTTTTTTTCCCCCCCACTCGATCGAATGCTTGGGGTCATACCCTACTGGCGTCGTCCCTTGAGCACCCTAAGTGCTCAAAATTGTCAAACTTTGACGGGCCCTAACTCAGAATCTGTGGTACCTGTGAATGATCCGTTTGAACCTACGGAGCCATGAGAGGGGTTCCTACAAAATCCTATCTTGGTATTTCAAGTTGCCCTACGGTTTTATTAGGGCAGCAATTTTTCGGTTGGCGAAAAAATAGTCAGTCTCACTCAACGGAATGTTGTCGCCTAGTCGATTTCTCGTTCAGCTTGTCGTGATGACGAACCATTGGCTTCGACATGTCCAGTTAGGCATAATTACCCTACGCATGCTCCTGCTTTGCCCCCCCCTCCCACTCGATCTGATGCTCGGGGTCATACCCTACGCATGTGACATCCATGAAGGGATATTAAGGGATACTTTGTAAACAATCAGAAACCTTTAATGATAATCAAGTTGAAGCCTTGAGAATTATGCAATATGGTTCAAGTCCAAAACTGTACCCTGAGAGCATTTTGATTTTACTTATGTTTTGTGTATTATAATAAAGACCAATTTGCCAATGTGACATCTTCATATGAGAGAAAAGATTCATTTTATCTCAATATAGTTGTACCTGTTTCATTATTAGAAAAAATAAATATACAAAGATCCTGTTATTAGTATCCTCTAGATTATGGATTGGAATTGATGTTCTCAATTAGTTATTATCTGTTTAGCTTTTCTTCATAAGGCATAACCATCTGGTGGTTATCATATGAGGACAACAATCCATGACTTTCAAAGTAATTGATATTTATTCCTACACCTCACACTCACAAGATTAATAATAAAATGACATTTATGATTCATCAAATGCTGACAAAGTCTAATCAAAGTTAAACTTCAAGATGTATACAACATATCATATTCAACTTCAAGATGCATACAACTTACCATATTCAAGCTCATGCCAACACCACTTGGATATTGTTATATGTCGATTAAAGTACAATATATGTAATAAAACCATATAGTCTTACAAAAAAGCCATCATAGACCATCTATGTCGATTAAAGTACAATTCATTTGTAACAGGGGCACACTCACAATCTAAAGTTGCAAAGCCCTGTGGGAAGCATCAAATTAGAAATTTATTAATCTGACTCATACTACTGTCAAAAGCATCAAAGATGCTACTGCTAGAGAGCACCATGCTCCATTGTGGAGAGAATATTAGGTGCATCTGATGTCAACATCTGAAAATGAAACAATGTTATTCAATTGCCAAAATCTAACTGACTTTATTTTATAAACCATTAATGAATAAAAATAGACAAGGTTACCTGAGTGAAAGTTCGATGACCACTTTGACTAGTAGGTGTTGATGTTGAAGGCCCAACATTAACCTATTTACCTGACTATCAATGTCAAATGTTTGATTCAATAGATCATCTGTCATGACAATTTGATCCACTGTAGATGTGTCCTGGCCACATGCATTTGAATCATCTTCATGACAATAAATACAACAAGACCCACAATTTAATCTCATTAATGCACAAAGGAATATGTACCATCACCAAGAGAGGGTCTCGTCAACAACGAATGATCTAGCATGAACCTGTATTTTTAAGAATTGTTAGTCTACACATAAAATGCATGGATGAACATAACGGATTTATGATAATCACTTCAATTGAAATGCATGATAATAAATGAAAAGGTGGGATCATATACCATAAAAATACGTCCCTTCGAATTATATCAACAGAACCCACTATGTTGACGCAAAAATCGTAATGTGATACTGTTGTATATCATCAAAAAATACCTTCATGAGCATAAAGGTTATGCGATAATTATATCATAAAAAATTATCAAATAGTGTTCTCTAATAACAAAAATTGTAAAGCTCATCAAATGCATGATAATAAGTTGTGTTGCAAAAATACGTCCTTTCCAATTATATCGAGTGTACTCGCTATGTGCATGCAAAAACCGTGTTGCCAAAAAAAAACATTCATCAATAGACCTGCATTTTGAACACATCCTTAATATACACGTAACAAACTTGAACATTAAGGTTTAATGATCATTGTTTGAAATGAAATGCATGATAAAAAAATAAGGCACCATTAAAGACCTACTACTCAAGTGTGCTTGAAGGGTCATCTCTTTGTTTAAGAGTATCCAGTATTGCTTCATGATCAGCAGTAGTCATTGTCCATAGCTCTTTGGTCTTCGGTTTTGGTTGATGCTTCAACAACTTGACATTTGTAGCTATAATAAGGTGTGAATACATTATAATGGTTTTGTGTCTCTCATAGTCTTCAAATGCAGGTATGCCATTCTTTCTAATCATGTATGTTCGCAACCAAGTTCCCACAACAACAACTGAACCTGTAGGATATGTGAACCCATCATCATCTGTCACTGGTTGTGTTAGCTTTTGTTTTCCCTGTACACATCATGCCAACCAATATTCTGATCTCTCTTCATTCCCTTGCGGTGCAACAACTGCAAAAACATGTCCTGCTTATACAAGATCTGATAGACGATCATACTCAAGTGAACTTTCCATGTCATCGTTTGACAAGGATATTGTTTGAGATAAAGGAGTTAGATAGTGGGGAACCCACGTATCAACCCACTCACTTGACTCGCACTGATCCCAATCACACCGAAGACAACTCTGACAAAAACAAGCCAATGCTCGTGTCCAAATGGTCCATGTACTTGCATCTGAGCTGAGAAATGAATGCATCTTTGCAGTTTCTTTAATTGTTTGACAATCCAATCTATCTCCCACTGTTCGCTCCTCAACCAACCAAAAGAATCTGCTCACTGCTGAATCAAGAGTACCTCCATGTGACAATGCTGAACTACACCGATCAATAATAGAATGTGCATTAGAGAAATTTGCACCTGAAATCCTCAATTGCTCCTTAACTAGAGCTCTCTTCAAACATGCACTTGCTCCATCATGCTCTCCCTTCCCATGCCCCGCCTAAAAAAAACACCAAATATGAGGTATACGCCTCTCCACATGCATTCTACTCAACCAATAAAACATACGCGCATTCTTGAATTGACTCGTACAGTTATTTGACCATATTATATGTCGGTCAATTGCAAAATCTTTCTCATGCAAGAACTCAAAAGAATTCTCGAAAGAATGTTGCACATACTCGGAGGAGTGTGATCTATCATTGCTCATATAAAAATGATACTCCCTGATTATCTTCCTGTCCTCTTCTGTACTATCAGGAGCATGTCTATATGTAATGTGAACAAAAATAGCAATCTGGACTGAATTGTAGTACTGAGACTATACCTCATTCTGTGGTTGCAATGTATAGTTCTCTGCAAAATCAACCACCGATACAATAGTGCCAATCAGGAAAGAGTTCTTACACATCCTAAACTATTGATCCAACCACTCAAACCTATGGGTTTGCCTTGCATACTTGTAGAAAATATTTTCCTTAAAATCCAAAATAAAATCAGCAATACTCACTTCTCTTGAGACTAATTCGCATCTAGAACCTTCACCTCCACTTTTCACAGTATATTTCACTGTCTCGTATCTTTTTTTCTCAACATAATTATTTCCAAACTCGTGTTCGCTGCCCTCATGAAAACATGAAACAAACTTTGACAACCCACCGCATTCTGAGCACTTCTCCTTTAAACAATAATTTCTATAGAAATAGCAGCCATCATCTCTAGGGCATAAAAATAGATCTTGCAAGTCTCTTGATGATCTCGGAAATAACATTGCACCACACTCCTGCAACATCTCATTAGTATGCATCATAGAATGAATATGACATAAAAGTTCATGGTACATTGAAAACTCCACATGGTACTTGCAACAACAGGTATTGCGAATCTTAAGAGGAACACAATAAAATGGTTTCAAAGATTCAAAGGCCCTTTGTGATATTTGCAAAGTTGGATGTAATTCACAAAAAATTTTGTACAACATTGTTTGGCTTGATTCCAAGAAATGTTTGGGATGCTGTGTGCGGTCTTGGTTGCTGATTCTTAATTTCAAAACATCCTTTACATTGGGTGACACTCTAGAATTAGAGTGCCAAAATTGTTGAATCTCTTCCTTCACATTGTCAGTCAACTTTCTATCAACACGTGGAAGCCTCCCACCAAATGCCCATGTATCTTGTTGAAGTGGATCGTCAAGTCTTTGTCTTCATGCAAGTGCTCTATCCAAAGTTTTACGGTTTAAGTTAAAATCAACACAAGTTTGTCTCATTTGACAAGCCTTCCTCAATTGATGGCTTACTAAGGAGGTTGTAATCACTCTTCGAGCAACTCTCTTATCTCTTTCTTTGGTATTCTTTCCAATAGAATTGAGAGCGTCAAATAGATTTTTTGCAATAATAGAATTTCTCTCCGTTTTCTTGTTCATACGAATCTTCAATTTGTTTAGCAATGGTCTCATCTTTATCATCTTTAGCAATTGAACAAAGAGTTGGCATTTCTCGGTCAATGTCTTATTGCTAAAATTTTGTAGCCCACAACTGAACCGTTCTTGTTGACCTCTTGCCTTCGAGATTCGCAATAATGTTCTCATCGATTTCAAATGACCATTTTGGGGTTCTTGAAGGTCTTGGATTTGGAATTTGTCTTTCATCCATGAGAGGGTCTTCAACATTTTCAATATTTTCACTTTCAAAATCTACATTTTCATTTTCAATAACTTGTGGCACATTTTCAATTTCAATTTCCTTTTCAGTTGAAGTAACATTAGCAATATTTAACATACCTTGTCTTCTCCTCCTATGACATTCTCTATCTCTTTCTCTATACACTTCAACTTGGTCATTTGAAAGTTTTCTTTTGCATTTAGACTTTCGATGACTACTACTCCCCATTTCCCTCCACACATATGCTCCTTCGTGATTGACAGTGTAAGTTTTCACTTTAAGAATCTCCCAAAAGCACTAATTTGTCTCTAGCTATCTGCAACCTCGTGATCGTTGACAAAAAACATAGGACCCAGACTATCGGCCCCTTGGAATCAATAGAATGACCCACAAACCCTTTTTTTTTTTGGTTTTTAGTATCAAAATCGGATATCCGATTTTAGTACAAAAATATGTGGTCCCCCAAAAAAATTCCCGTTGCCGCCATTTACGAACTAAACTGCCACATGGCAGAAATCTGATATTCGATTAAATCGGATATCGGATTTTATTGGTCATATTTGAGAGAGAGAGAGAGAGAGAGAGAGAGAGAGAGGAGGACACCATATGACCCCTTAAGACACCAAATCATGTCGTTAGGGGTCATATTGTTGCCTACGACCTCGTAAGACACAATATGATCCCTAATGTTGTGATTTGGTGTCTTAAGGGGTCCTATGGTGTCGTTAGGGATCATATGGTGTCTTGTGACACCATAAGACCCCTTAAGACACCAAATTGTGTCGTTAGGAGTCATATTGTGTCGTACGACCCCGTAAGACACAATATGACTCCTAACGACATGATTTGGTGTCTTAAGGGGTCCTATGGTGTCGTTAGGGGTCATATGGTGTCCATAGGGGTCATATGGTGTCCCATGAACCCTTATGACCCCTTAAGACACCATATGACCCCTAATGACACCATATTGGGTTGCTTTGGGTCATATTGTGTCGTTAGGGGTCATATTGTGTCTTAAGGGGTCCTATGGTGTCCCAAGACACCATATGACCCCTATGGACACCATATGACCCCTAACGACACCATAGGACCCCTTAAGACACCAAATCATGTCGTTAGGGGTCATATTGTGTCCTACGACAACGTACGACACAATATGATCCCTAACGACTTGATTTGGTGTCTTAAGGGGTCCTATGGTGTCGTTAGGGGTCATATGGTGTCCATAGGGGTCATATAGTGTCTTGGGACACCATAGGACCCCTTAAGAAACAATATGACCCCTAATGACACAATATGACCCAAAGCAACCCAATATGGTGTCATTAGGGGTCATATGGTGTCTTAAGGGGTCCTATGGTGTCCCAAGACACCATATGACCCCTATGGACAACATATGACCCCTAACAACACCATAGGACCCCTTAAGACACCAAATCATGTCGTTAGGGATCATATTGTGTCGTACGGGGTCGTAGGACACAATATGACCCCTAACAACATGATTTGGTGTCTTAAGGGGTCCTATGATGTCATTAGGGGTCATATGGTGTCCATAGGGGTCATATGGTGTCTTTGGACACCATAGGACCCCTTAAGACACAATATCACCCCTAATGACACAATATGACCCAAAGCGACTCAATATGATGTCATTAGGGGTCATATGGTGTCTCAAGGGGTCCTATGGTGTCCCAAGAAACCATATGACCCCTATGGACACCATATGACCCGTAACGACACCATATGACCCCTTAAGACACCAAATCATATCATTAGGGATCATATTATGTCGTACGGGGTCGTAGGACACAATATGAACCCTAAAGACATGATTTGGTGTCTTAAGGGGTCCTATGGTGTCATTAGGGGTCCTATGGTGTCGTTAGGGGTCATATGGTGTCCATAGGGGTCATATAGTGTCTTGGGACACCATAGGACACCTTAAGACACAATATGACCCCTAATGACACGATATAACCCAAAGCGACCCAATATGGTGTCATTAGGGGTCATATGGTGTCTTAAGGGGTCCTATGGTGTCCCAAGACACCATATGACCCCTATGGACACCATATAACCCCTAATGACACCATAGGACCCCTTAAGACACCAAATAATATTGTTAGGGATCATATTGTGTTGTATTGGGTCGTAGGACACAATATGACTCCTAACGACACGATTTGGTGTCTTAAGGGGTCATATGGTGTCGTTAGGGGTCATATGGTGTCTTGGGACACCATAGGACCCCTTAAGACACAATATGACCCAAAGCGACCCAATATGGTGTCATTAGGGGTCATATGGTGTCCTATGAGGTTATAATGGTTCATGGGACATCATATGACCCCTATGGACACCATATGACCCCTAACGACACCATCAGACTCCTTAAGACACCAAATCATGTCGTTAGGGGTCATATTGTGTCCTACGACCCCGTAAGACACAATATGACCCCTAATGTTATGATTTGGTGTATTAAGGGGTCCTATGGTGTCGTTAGGGATCATATGGTGTCTTGTGACACCATAAGACCCCTTAAGACACCAAATTGTGTCGTTAGGGGTCATATTGTGTCCTAAGACCCCGTAAAACACAATATGACCCCTAACGACATGATTTGGTGTCTTAAGGGGTCCTATGGTGTTGTTAGGGGTCCTATGGTGTTCATAAGGGTCATATGGTGTCTTGGGACACCATAGGACCCCTTAGGACACAATATGACCCCTAAAGACATGATTTGGTGTCTTAAGAGGTCTGATGGTGTTGTTAGGGGTCATATGGTGTCCATAGGGGTCATATGGTGTCCCATGAACCCTTATGACCTCTTAGGACACCATATGACCCCTAATGACACCATATTGGGTCGCTTTGGGTCATATTGTGTCCTAAGGGGTCCTATGGTGTCCCAAGACACCATAGGACCCCTTAGAACACAATATGACCCCTAAAGACATGATTTGGTGTCTTAAGAGGTCCGATGGTGTCGTTAGGGGTCATATGGTGTCCATAGGGGTCATATGGTGTCCCATGAACCCTTATGACCTCTTAGGACACCATATGACCCCTAATGACACCATAGTGGGTCACTTTGGGTCATATTGTGTCCTAAGGGGTCCTATGGTTTCCCAAGACACCATATGACCCCTATGGACACCATATGACCCCTAACGACACCATAGGACCCCTTAAGACACCAAATCATGTCGTTAGGGGTCATATGGTGTCCTAAGGGGTCATAGACCACAATATGACCCCTTAGGACATAATATGACCCAAAGCGACCCAATATGGTGTCATTAGGGGTCATATGGTGTCCTAAGAGGTCATAAGGGTTCATGGGACACCATATCACATAACTATCATTAGGGGTCATAGTTATGGGTCGTAAGACACAATATGACCCCTAACGACATGATTTGGTGTCTTAAGGGGTCCTATGGTGTCCCAAGACACCATATGACCCCTAACGACACCATAGGTCCCCTTAAGACACCAAATTGTGTCGTTAGGGGTCATATGGTCTCTCTCTCTCTCTCTCTCTTTCCTTCTCTCTCTCTCTCTCTCTCTCTCTCCTTCTCTCTCTCTCTCTCTCTCTCTCTCTCTCTCTCTCTCTCTCTCTCTCTCCCTCTCCTCCCTCTACCTCTCTCCCTCCCCCCCTCTCTCTCTCTCTCTCTCTCTCTCTCTCCCCCCCTCTCCCGGTCTCCCCCCTCTCTCTCTCTCTCTCTCTCTCTCTCTCTCTCTCTCTCTCTCTCTCTCTCCCCCCCTCTCCCGGTCTCCCCCTCTCTCTCTCTCTCTCTCTCTCTCTCTCTCTCTCTCTCTCTCTCTCCCTGTCTCCCCCCCCCCCTCTCTCTCTCTCTCCCTCTCTCCCTCTCCTTCTCTCCCTCTTTAAAATATGACTAATAAAATCTGATATCCGATTTAATCGGATATCGGATTTCTGCCATGTGGCAGTTTACTTCATAAATGGCAGCAAAGGGAAATTCATCGGGGACTGCAATTTTTGTACTCAAATTTTCAAATTTCAAATTTCGGCTCGGGAATGTTTTGGTATTAGGCTTGGAAGTTACAAACCTGGAAAGTCAACTGAAAAAACGTGTTTTTCAGTATTCCCTGGTTTTCCAGACTTTACACTGGTGGCTGACGACTTTTTTTGTAGCCAAAATTGATAAAATGAAAAGGGTTTTTTAAGGACATTCCCACCTTTCCAACAATATAAGGCTTGTCTTATTTCAACTTTAGTAAATAATTATTATTTATTTTCTAATTGAATTCTGACAATAGTCTTGATTGATATACTGATTGAAAAACACTCATAACTTTCAAACGGTATAACATTTTTTGAAACCAAAACATGCGTCACATCCTATGCTTCGTCTACTATAGGGAAAAATTAAGAAAAATTAAATTTCATAAGGTTTTGACCAAGTTAAGGTGGTCAGACGTAGGAATTTCTGAATTTCTGAAAAGCTGTAGTAAAAAAATCATAAATAATTATTTAATTCATAAAAAATTAAAAAAAAATATGTGTCACATCCGGACATGAGTCTAATACTTATATTATAAATATTAGAAAAAAATATTAAGATTTGATTTTGATTAGGGTGGTCAGACATACGTCTACTTCTTATTTTTTTCCTGAAATTTTAGTACCACTGCATTGAAATTTGAAATTTTCATCAAATAGGATTTTTTTTTTCCAAAAAACAACTAGTAGCTTAGAAACTACATTCAATTTTATATATATTCTCTTCTTACATATTTTAAAAATAATGTTCACAACTTATTCAAATTTTCATGTCAAGTTGCATAACTCTGATTTTTTCTGAAATTTTATTGCCACTTAAGGGCCTGTTTTGGCACACCATGATCCTACACATACCCTAAGATATCATATCCGGTATGTGTATATTTGATTTATCGAAAGTTGTATTATTATCTGGCATAAGTCTGGAAGGTGGAATATAGTATCTGGCAGAGTATGAGTAGAGTGTGTGGATCTTTCTTTTGGCTATGTAACTTTGGTTGCGGTAATAGTGGCAGATGATTTGAGGTTTGAGGAAGCTTATTCCGTAATCCTAATATTTGGTGTTGATTCATGAGTGAGATTGAAGGACCAGTAACTGGTAATCCAAGAAGAATAGAGCTATTTTTGTGTAACGTGTGATTTGGAATCTTTGGGTTGATTTCAGTGATTGGTTTCAAGTTCAAGGAGATTGGGCTCACATATGTGAAGCTTATTATCATCCTGTTTAGGTCCACATATGGATTTGTGGTCAAATTAAGCCGACTTGTTGGTCACACGTTTTATGTTGCGTGTTATGCAGTTTTTGGAAGCCGACATAAGAATTGATTTGTTTTATTGATGGATATATAGGATCAACTTGTATGATCATTTTGATATTGTATATGTGTGGTAGATGTGCGAATGTTTGTGTGTGATGAACAAATTAGCATCAATATACAAATTTGGTGCTTCGGGATATGACTTTGTAGTAGAATAGAGTAGACAAGCGGAACAGAGGAAGACAGTCAAATTGTGCTTAACTGAAAATTCTATTTGGCATTAGTAGATGCTATTCTTTAGTTCAAACACTATTGTAATATTTTTTAATTATTTGTAGGACAGTGAGTCCTTCGGGTTGTAGCCCTCTTTTGTATTTGAGTAGTGAGCTCTAGGCAGTGAGCTTGAATGCAAGTACATTCTTGTTTTTGTAATATTACAATACTCCTGATCAAAGTATAATAATATTGTGGGTTCAAATCCCACCATGGATTTTCCCTTTTCGGGTTTCCATGTAAAAATTATGGTGTTATGGTTTTGTGGTTGATTGGTTTATGTTTCTGCACTTTGCTTTCATTCTTATGCATCCGATGGTTTAAGAATAAATTTAATAAATTTGTAAATTACAGAACACTGATTCACCCCCCCTCTCAGTGTTCATTGATCTAACAATTGGTATCAAATCTATTTGTTCCCCTATTCTTCTATTTGTCATCTCTAGTGTTGTCTACTTGATGATGATGCAAAGCATTGCGATCTCTTTTGGTCTCTTCCACGTTGACTCAAAATATGCATGTGTTCCCTTCTTCCATGGTGGTTTCCTTTCTTTGGGGGATGAGGATAATTCTATGAACTTATATATACATGATATACATGAGCTATCATAAAAAGCATACTGACTCCAAAGTTAGGTGAAACCACCTCGTTGTGCTTTGTGTTCATTATCCTTTGATTTATCCTCTCTTGGGAGATAAATTATTGCGATAGCATGCTTATCTTTTTGGGTCTATCCTACCTTAAATAGATTGCTCATGACAAGGTGTGTGCAATCACTTTAACGTGGGGGCATACACTCTTCTCATGATTCTCTCTCTTGATACTTAAATTTACTTAGCGAACTTTGTCTTTGCTTTTTAATTTTTGGTGCTTTTTCTTTTCATGACTCATACTAAGAGAACCTTACTAGTTGTATTCATGGTTCTCTCTTTATCTCTCATGTTCCTCTCGTTTACCTTACCATTGAAGTTGTAAGATCCTAAAGTCCACTGGGGGCTTGGTGTATCTTGCCTCTTTGACATGGTGAAAGTCTTTCAATTTAAATTCTTTGTACTTTACCATGAGTATTTGTGTAAGGTCATACTCCTGGTAAAGTGATGGCTAAATGTAGCATCCTAAAACTGCACCCATTGCAATTTTCGATCACATTTGGGTCTTTTCCTTAGTTTTTGTGCCCCTCAACCTGATTGAAGACCTAATTATGCTCACACTTGTCAAAAACTTCATTATGCTCAATGATGCACCTAGCTACCACCTTGATCCTACTCCAAACTAGGGCAGGACCAGTGCGTGGTGCCTTGGTCCCCCTTAATGGGGACCTATTTTTGGGCCCTCCCCCATCTCAAATTTGAGCGAGAAACACCTCTCTATGTTGGCTCATGTCAAAAAATTATTTAATTGATCCTACGGGTAAGTATATAAGAGAGATTTTCCCTCATTTAATGATCATGAAAATCAACCTTGAGCATCTGAGCATTCAAGAGATCAAGCATTGAATCATTCAAGAGAAATTGAGCATTTTCAGTCTTCCTTCAAGCTTTGGAGCAACAATAGAGTCAAGATTTCAAGCATTGAAGAGGAGATCATCATTCTAATCCATAAAGTCATAATTCCATGTGGAGGCAAGCAAAACTTCACAAGGAGGTATAAGCATTTCATTTTTATCCAATTCAACATCTCCTCAAAGAGGAGGATTTCCACTTTTAGTCATTTTAATTACATTATTTCAAACACTTAGTTAATTCCAAAATCGGGGTTTCACCTAAAGGCAAACCCCTATTCCCAACACATTTCCCTTTCCTTCTATGTGTAGGAAGCAGGTTCACAGTTGTAACTATGAAATTAAGCTTTATTTGTAGAGACAGAAGAACCCTTTTTGATGCACAAAAAGTTTGGAGGACCAAGAGGGTGGGCAAACTGGTCTAGACACACGGTCCCTTCTACTTTTGGTAGATTTTGTAGAGTAACTCCGAATCATCTCAAACTTCTTAGATCCAGGTGCGCAACGAAATCCCGAATCTATAGCTCACTGTTTTATTATATTTGTCTTTATTTCCAACACTTAGTCTTAATTCAACTAATCAACTTACAAAAGAGGTTCAAACATACCATTTCAATCAATCTGTATTCAGTCTAAATCTGATTAGTGATTGAATCTAATGGATTCACCCCCTCTTTTGAATGTAAAGGCATCTCCATTCAAAGCAAAAATAGGTGATTTGGTGATTTATCCTTCATTGTTGCAAATTGCCAAGTCACCTAATTTTCACCTTTACACCTATATCTCAATAAACACCTATGCAAGTTTCTAAAGCCATCACAACCCATTTGATATTTTTTCGAAATCAAAACCAAATGAACATTTTTAGTTTAGAGGCCCACTTTGGAAATTTATATTTCCCAGTTGGATGAATCTCACATCAAACAAATTTGTCCCTGTGATTCTCTATATGAAAATGTACTCTTGTGCCAGATTGCAAAACTTCATTAATTAGTTTGACATGTTTTCAGGAACAAAAGCAAAAGTAATTTAAAGAGTTTTATTTGTTCAACTTTCAAAAATCAGTTGGTGGCCTGCTTTGACAATTTATATCTCATACCTCAATATGAAAATTCTAGAACAGTTTATTTCTATTGACTCTCAGGTTAAAATTCTACACGCTTCTTAGTCTCCAAGATATCACAAGGAGGTTTGATCAGTTTTCCAAGGCAATTTCAGATGCAAGTTATTCAGTTTTGGGGAGTTTAAAAAATAATAGAAAATGGCTTTTTGATAATCCACTTTATTATTTTGGCCATCATTACAGTGCATCAAGAACAAACATGGTTTCAATTCCATGATATTCAATCAGAACAAAAAATTTCTAGCCCAGCCTACAAGGGGAGACGCGATATGCATCAGGTACCTTGAAGTCATAAAAGAAATTAAGTTTGAATTTTAAAATAAGTTTTCTATTTAAATAATAACATTATTAATGCAGTAGAAACTTCATACAGTAATAGGAAAATGATGGTTTTAAAATAGTGAAAGCATAAATCACTATAAGTTATTTTTCAAAAGAGTAATTTCAAAAATAAGGAGGCAAATAAAAGATGGTAGGCCCGTAAATATTGAAATGAAATTAAAACTTTCCTAAAGTTTTTACCTTCCCTAGAAATAGATTTGTTCTCGAACATATTATCGGTAGGATGCAATCTATCTATCAAAGCCGAGATGGGTTTTGCCGATGTTCAATATCTCACCAAAACTTTGATTTCGGTATAGTGATAATAATTTGTTAATGTCTTATCAATGAGAAAGAAACATGCACGCTATTTTACATGGTGTTTGAAAGAAGTGTAAACTCATAAAATGCCATGGTTACTAGATGTATCAAAATGAGTCTGAAATTGTCAAGTAAAAATAATTAGTAGGTGAAAAACTAAATTCAATGACTTCTGCCATACCCCCAGCCAGTGCCATAATGGTAGCTTGTCAACCAGGTATGGAATGCCATCAAAGGATAAAGGAATTATGTCAACTACCCTTACAGACATGGGGTGTGATATGCATAAATTAGTTTGTTGAAGGGGTTTTAGAAGACTTTTAAAGAAAATACAGAAAAGAGTTTGATAATGCAGAAACAAGAAGATAAAGCTTTCAAACGAATACAGTTGATAGGCGTAGAAATAAATTCTACCACCCTTATCCAACGTTTTCCCAGCATGCATTGATATAAGAGTTTTGAAGTATATTGAAAGCAAATTTTCTATAAATAAAACGGCAAGCACGCTAATATAGATATATGAAAATATGAAAGTATGACATGGCACATAATTGCAGATTATGTATAAAATGGATTTATTTAAAATATGATGGAAAATTATAAGAAAATACAGATGAAAGGTGTGAAGTCAGAATCTACAACCTTTGCGACCATTTTCTTTCATGTGCCCAAAGCGATTATTTTCTCACCTGCGCCAAGACCAAATGCTTGGGAATAAGGTATGGAATTCATCAAAGCATTAAGGATAGAGGAGTTTTGTTGAATGTTAGGGATACATAATGTGAAAAGGGGAAAGATACACCACCTGAACAGTTGGCGGAAATAAAATCCAGAATTCACTATTTCATCAACATCCTCCATGTCGACACAAAAAAGAATATGGACAAAGCAAATAAAATATCTTATCACAACATGTAGCGATTCCATCCCATGAATACAATGATTGCAGGATCTGCACAAAATTTATTTGTTGAAAAGGATTTGAAAAACTTTCAAACATAACATAAAAAAAAGAGACCCGTCATATTGTGATCAGAGCTTCTCCATTCACTAAAATACATTTGCCAAAATATTTCTGGGTTTTTGTTCTTACTTTCTATCTTTCTGGAACATTTTGAATTTCTTAATTATCAAATAATAATGGCTCCTATCTGATAAAATGCTGCAGAGATTGTGTTGCAACTCGTGAGTTGAAGATGGAAAAAATTCAATTGGAGAAGGAAGAATTTCAATTCATTTTGAAATGAGGAAAACTAAAATGTTAGGTGATTAAAGGGGGCAATAATGTTTGAAATAATAATCAATAAAAAATGGTAATAGTTCGAGCATTGTATCCAAATTTCTCATTTTGATTTATTTGATGGCTTAGTATAATTATTATGGAGCCTAGCCAAGATTGGATCAAAGGCACATGAGAGTACTTCTTGGTGCAATACAAAAAGGATTAGGGTACAAGTGTGTAGGAAATAAACCATTCCATTTGAAAGGAAAAATTCATCAATACAAGGAGGTATTATTTCTACCAAGGGTGAATGAGAAAAAATATTGTTTTATTAATGAAATTGGATACAGGACTAGTGTATAACAAAAGGGAAAAGTAAATTGTTTAGTCAAGCAAAATATAATTAATGCACAAGTAAATTTGAAGAGGAAATTTTTTTTTCTTGAAGTGGGATTATTTTCACAAAGCTTTAAGTAAAGAATGATACGATAAAAAATTCCCACATATGAGAAATAACTCATATGAGAGTTCTATTAATATTGGAGTTACAAAATAATTCTTGAAGAAATAAATTACACATGAGGATTTTTCATAGAATATAAAATATTCAACCAAGAAACTATTCTACCAAAGAAAGTGAATATTTTGACTAGGGATGTTGGAAGGGGAAACTAATTTCACATGTATGTGAAAAATTTAATTTACAGTGAAATAATCTTTGCATGGGGGATTTAATTTTGGGTACTACATATAAAATATATTTTCATTATCATTCATGGGCAGGTGAAAGTCAAGATACAAAGGTGAATTATTTACAAACTAAAGATATAAGTATTTATTTATAAGAGATTAATTATCTTGGGATAAGAAGATAAAATATTTTATTTCATTTATAAAACATTGTAATAGTTTGAAGTGCTCCTTCATTTTCTTTAAGAAGGAAATGAGAACCAAAGCCAAAAAAAAAGAAAGAGGGGGAAGATACAAGATATTATAAAAAAACAAAACCATTGCAATATATTTCATAAGACCATGTCTTATATTTCTAGGGTTTCAACAAGAGGATGTACATAATTTATTTTGTTCTAAGAGTGTCTTCACCTGTTCATTGATTTAATTAAAAGATCTCATCATATCGTCTCTAAGTTTTATTTTTTATTTATCATATAAATCAATGTATCAAGGATACATCTAATTTATTAAAGAATAAGGTGCTTTTGTGTATTCAGTCTGATTAAGCCTCTTCAAGGAAGAGTTGAAGTTTCTTAGATAGATAGTGTGATCAAGGGGGATAAGGTTGAGACTCAATTTGGTGATTTACTTACTTGCATGTTTATACAAGGCATAAACACATGCTTCTTGTTTCTATAAGGCATTACTAGGAATGGTGTTGAGTAGTTAGAATTGTGAACATTGAAGGAACTAGAGAATCATTATGACTCTGAAACCCAGAATAAGGCACGACCATTCTAATCCACCATCAATCAAACCATCATATAATTTTAATTTCAGTTCTATGCAAGTAAGAGATAGGAGTAGGGTTAGAAGTTAAATTAATCTATAATTATAGAAGTTCATGCCATTCTGAGATAGAGATAGAAGATAGATTAAAGGAAGATAAAATTTGCTTAATCAGAAGGTGCACCCACCTAGGTCCTGCAGAGCTTAAAGTGTAGGGAATAGTAACCATATTGGTTCATTTCATCGGTTGGCTAGAATTGAATGTTGAACCTAAGCATAAGGTTTGGCATACCTTTAGGGTTTGGCAATCTGCAATTTTGAGCTCCAACACTCCCATCAGAGAAAATGGGAGGGTCATCTAACTTCTCTGAGAGTGTGTTGGATCTTCAGGAGTTTCTGACTAGAGGCGACCTTATTGACTTGGATCTTGAAGATAGGATATTTACTTGGTCTAACCAACGAATATGGAACAATCTCATCTAGGTTCAGTTGGATAGAAGTGCCATTTCCTCTTCATGGAATATCTCTCAAAATTTCCACCTCCTCCTTTATTCGAAGGGGCTCTAATCATTGTCCTATTTTAGTCTCTTGGGAGATGCCTCGTCCCAAAAGATGATTCCCCTTCACATTTAAAATCATGTCGACCCTTGCTCTGGATTTCAAATTGTGGCCCAATGGTGGAATGTTAACATCCCTAACACGACTTTGTTTTAGGTAGCCCGTAAGTTGAGATTGTTAAAGGAGCAACTTTGATCATGGAGCAAATCTTCTTTTAGGGACATCTTTTCTTTGAAAATTTTGTTAAAGCTCGGATTGATGTGTCAAAAAAAGTATGGAATCCTTTGGGGCTTCGAATGAGGGTAGATCCCAAGAACGTGCCTTATTGACTGACCCTCATAACTTGATCCTAAAAGAAGAGCTATACTGGAAGAAGAGATCAATAATCCAATGTGTTAAAGAGGAAGATTGAAACACAAATTTCTTTCAACAATCATCATGTTGACACTAGAAGCGTAATTGTATTAAGGAGTTACAATGGCCTAATGGTACCTATGTGACTCACAAAGAGGAAATTGGTTGGGAAGATGTCTCTCACTTTTCCTCGTTGCTCAACTCTCTATCGATGTTGGACCCTACAATTTTTGATACTTTTACTAGACTTGCCAATTGCATTCCTGCTATCAGTAGGCCCGATGATCTTATGGCTATGGAAGGGATATTCACGTAGGAGTAAGTCAAAGTGGTGGTCTTTTTAATTGGCCCCTTCAAGGCTCCTATTCTGGATAGGTTCGCCCCTTTCTTTTTCTAGGAGTTTTGGGAAATTTTTGGCTAGGAAATCACTTTGATGGCTAGAGAATTTTTATCTTCAGCCACAATCCTTAAGGAGATTAATAAGAATTTTATTGTCCTCATTCCTAGAAAAGATGGTACCAAGAGGATGTTTGATTTTAGGCCTGCTAGTCTTTGCAATGCCCTGTATAAAATCTTCTCCAAGCTTGTTGTTAATTGGATGAAACCTTTTCTCAATTCCTTAACCCATGCTAACTAGAAAGGTTTTGTCCCTTGGTCGTGAAATTGCCAATGTTGTGCTTGAGGTTCATGAAAGTATGCACTCTATAAAAAATAATGGCAAAGAAGGTATGCTCCTCAAACTTGACAATTCTAAAGCTTATGATATGGTGGCGTGGCTTTTCCTCTTTATAGTTTTTAGTAAATTCGTCTTTAAAGGTAATCTTTTGAGTGCTATTGAAGCTTGTTTCAAAATTTTGATGTTCTCGGTTTTAATTAATTAAGCTCCCCTTGGATTCTTCAATACTACTGGTGGGTTGAGATATGGGGATCCGTTATCTCCCTACCTCTTTATCCTTATGACACAGGTTTTGGGGAGGAATTTTGTCTCGACTTTGTGGTGTTATCAAGTGTGTCAAATCTTCTTTGGCTCCCTTTATGATTTCTCACCAAAAATATATGGATGACACACTACTTATGGGGGAGGCTTCTATTATGGAAGCTAAGCGATGGAGGTCCATCCTCTTTGATTATGCCTCTACTTTTGGTCAAACAATCAATTTGGACAAAAGTGCTCTCTACTTTATGAGAACCAATTAGGCTCTCCAAAATAGGATTGGAAATATTATCAACTACAAGATTACTCTTTTATCGTCTTTGTATCTATGCCTCCCTCTCACTGTTGGCAAGGTGGATAATTCAGTTCGGGTGAGTTTGCTAGAAAAAATCTAGAGAAAATTGGATGGCTGGAAAGGTGTGGTCCTTAATAGCACTGAGAAGATTTAGATTTTAAAAGCTTCCTTGTAGAGTACTTTGGTTTAACTACTATCCCTCTTCCACATCCCTTTCTCCTGGTCTAAGAAATTAGATCAAATTTAAAGGAGATTCCTCTAGGCTAGTGTGGATAATGAAATAGGATGTCCCTCATGGATTGGGAGAAATTCTACTATATGAAACATGTTGGGGGATTTAGTATCAAAGGTTCCTGGCCCTTGATTGATGCCCTTCTGGCGAAGATTGGTTGGAGAATTTTATTTGAAGCAATGAAGTGGAACCTGGTTATTGGAGATAAGTATCTTAATGGGAAAGTCCAATTTTCTTGGATTTGAATGTTGCACCTAGAGGATCTCATATCTGGAACAATCTTCTTAAGACCCATGACCTGATCTTCAAAGGCTTGATTTGGCAATTTGGTAATGGCCAAAATATTAGATTCTGGAAGGAACCATGGAGTCCCTTGTTCACCTTGAATTCCATCCTATTTGTGGGTTGATTAAAGTTGATATGTCTGCAAGTCTTAGGATTCATCTTTATGATTATTAGGTTCCTCATTCATCATCGATGGAGTGGAAATTAAAAGCCCTTGATTTTACCCATATGAAGAATTTTTCTATGGAGTAGTTTCTCAGAATCCTCAATACTATCAGATTCTATAGAAGAGATGTTGAAGATGTGTTAGTTTGGACTCCTTCGAAAGATGGTAATTTTATAGTTAAATCTAGCTTTGAGATAGCCTTTCCTTCTTTGAAGCCCCTCTTCAAATGAGACTACATATGGAGAACAAATACTACGCTCAAAGTCTGTTCTTTCTAGTGGATGGTTTATCATGGTAGAATCTTAATTGTGAATAATCTCAAGAGGCGTGACTTTTAGTCGGCCAAGAGATGTGTTCTATGTGCAAGTGATGAGGAAAGGATTGAACACATTTTGTTTCATTGTCCTTTCTCTTGGAATGTTAGATAGAATATTATTGGTATGTTTCTCCTGGATTGGGTTTGGAATTATGTTGCTAAGTATAATATAGTAGGTGGATTTATGCCTTTCAATCACCCCCTATCTCTTGAGTTGTGGAGGTAAACTTTTTTCACACGGGATGGAGCTTGTGGAAAGAGCAGAATAATAGAATCTTCACGGAAAGACGATGTGAATGAGAGGAGGTAACCAACAAGATTATCTCTAATGTCAAGAAGAATATGATTTGTTTTGTGAATGAAAAACATTCTCACCCTCCACTTCTTCTAGATTGGTTCATGAATGTATTTTTCTTTTAATATAATAATAATAGGTTTTCATGTATTAAGTATGAGTTCATTATGATCAACATTTGTTTAATTTTTTATTTATTTGGGAACTAATTATTGACAATGTATAGTATAAGTATGTAAAAGAATAGAAATTATAACCACAAGTTCCATATCAACAATTGAGACCAACTACTATCTGCTCTCCCTCAATAGCTATACTCTGATATTTTTATTTATTTATTATTGGAGAAAAAATCAATACAATCACAACTTAAAGAGAATTGGATTAAAAGATAATTGTTATAGCTACAACTATAACAAGCATAGACATAGTTGGAGTAGAATAACATAACCTAATACTAATATTTGTTATCAAGTTCAGATAGAGAGATATTTATACTAGTAATTAACATGTTCTTTTGTTCCCTAAAGTATATCCAATTTCCTAGTTGACTTTTCATTAATTTAAATCCTTCCAATACACATGCATATTTTAATATATTAATTTCTATTGAATCCTTCAAGAAAGAATGGAAATTAATATAATTAGTGGTAACAAAAATATTAGATTATAGTATTCAATTAATCATTAGCCCTTTTCTAAATATTAGTTAAATATTATCCTTACCCTCTATTGTACTTAAATTTGTATGACTTAATGTAAATGATGAGGAGCTCTGCACATTGACATCTCAATGACCATCTTCCACACCAGGGCAGGAACTGCGACATGGTTGGCAAGCCTCCATCCAGCAGGGAAGCATCTTCACATAACCACTTGTGTAAATTGGTATTGTGCAAAAGAGCTACTAGGGCAGAGAAGAGGGAGGATAAGGCTTCTCAATCAAGTATGTGGGTGATCCCCATCACCTCTCGAATCCTCGACTGCGCCACCAAAGCAAATAGTATACCACTGGGTTTTCGAGCAAATTCTTTAGGCCCTAGACATCCCCTTCTAAGCCACAACATTATTCCCATCCACATACCTATAGAGAGGAGGGTTATAGAAGACCTGCTAAGGATGGAGGAATGGCATTGCCATATCATGGCCCCGAATTGGCCAATTCAATACTAGTCTCGAATTTGGGGAACTCATTTCATCATGTTGCAAGGAGAGAAGGTGCCCTAATAGCGAAAAAACCCCAACCTAGAGTTCATCAAAATTTTGAACCCCAGAGAAGCCATGGATTTAAATAAATATTGTAGAGGGCACAAGCTCTTTGTGAAATGGGGAGGGAATAATCAGCCACTCACCGAAATAGTGGAATGATGGAAAACAACATTCCACGGTTAGGTAAGTATCATAACCCTAGCCAATAATTTTCTGTACATTGAATGCTACAAAAAGTCTTTGAAGGCCAAACTATTGCATGAGGAATATGTTTTTTAAAAAGGTGTAGATTTCAATTTCATTTATTGGCAACCTAAATTCGATGCTAATGGATATGAATTTAAAATGGTATCAAAATGGGTAGAAATCCACAATGTTCTTGTAGAATTAATGCATGCTAAAATTCTTATAGAAATTGGGGATAAATTGGGCAAATTCATAACTGTAGAGAAAAATTGGTCGGATAAATATGACATAAAACTGCTAATAGAAGTAAACAAGGGAATGGAAGACATTAAAAACATAATCCTAGAAACAATAGATGGTATCTACATTCTAAAACTGGTATGGTATATTGGTTTGGTAGCAGAAGATCTATCTTTCTGTAAAAGGTCAAACCCTAATCTGCAGAAGCCACAAGAAATAGTTAATGACAACCATAGAGCTTCAAATGATAAAATAAACATGCAATTTAATAATGACAGGGGCAACTTCATTATAAACACTGGTCAACAAGAGAATGATAATACCCCAACCCTGCCTCCTTTCTCGATCTTGAGTAACAATCTAGACAGAGCCGATAACAACAAAGAAACTCAGGTTCATGATAATGAGGATCGAATCCAAGAAAAACTGAACAATATTATAGAAAACTTAATGGGGAAAATAGATGAAAAATTTGTCAAGGAGGTACTCATTGATACTCCAACAAATAGGGCATATAATGTCAACATCTCCAATATAGAACAGGTTTAGACCCCCCTCAAAACCCCCTCACTAAACACCAACCCGACTGAGGTGGCTCAAGAGGATACAACCACAACTCCTCCCACTCTGGAGGAATCCCCTGTTGTGGAAGGATTGAATGCAAATGAGGAAAGAGAATTCATCATCAATGAACTAATCAATATGCAGGAAACGGAAAATAACATAATATTAGACAATAGCTCAATCAACCCACAAAATAGAGGTATCCTCCAAATGGGAGGTGATAAATTAACTCTTGACTGTGGAAAATCCATGAGCAACAAAAGAGGTCAGAAGTATTTTTTAGACAAAACGAAGATGGTTGAGGATGCGGAGGGGCAAGCCAAAATCACAACATTGTTGGGGCAAGGAAAATATCCCCTCCCCCTCATAGAGGTATAAACATACATGGAATGTTAGGGGTTTGGGAGCCCCTAACAAACAAAGACTGATTAAGTGAAGCATACTAAAATCTACTATGGACCTAGTTATGATACAAGAAACAAAACTAGGCAAGACTGATATGAACAATTTTAGTAGAAAATTCACCCAATGGTAGATGGAAGCAGTGGAGTCTACAGGGGCATTGGGTGGACTGCGTATAATGTGGAGAAAAAAAGTAGTTGCATTCACATGTCAAACCAAGATGCAAAATTGGATGGTTGGCAAAGGAAGAGCCCTTAGTCTAAATCTTGAGTTTATTCAATTCCAACAGATAAAAAGAGATTAGTTTGGTAGGAAATTGAACACTACTTAAATACTCAGGATGAAAAACACATCATCATAGGTGGTGACTTCAACACCATCCTGTACTCATCTAATAAAAGTGGTGGTATAAAAACCATTAGACAACCACAAAGAGACTTCACAAACTGGATAAATAACAATAACTTACTTGAAATCAGGACTAAGATGGGTTTTCACACATGTAATAACAGAAGAAAATATTTCTCCAACATTGTAGAAACACTTGATCGATTTTTATTTTAAAGCAGATCTAACCGATCTCAAAATAGAGTTAAAAATTACAGTATTACCATGGTGAGGCTCTGATCATTTACTTTTAGAACTTATGGGGGAAACAAAGAAAACTGGGTGTCCCTTCTGTAGACATATAAAAATGACCATATTCCTAAATGAATATTTTATGTTCATTTCTCTATTTAATTAAATCCAATTTAAATAAATTACCCACATTCCTCTATTTAATTAAGTAAATTACTCAATTAAATTCACTATACCTCTTTTACCAATACCTCTTCTACCATTTAATAGAATAAATCATTTTATTCAATTAAAACCCCTATCCACTTTTTAATTAAATTCAAATTTAATTAAAATAGTTATCCTAAAT